>NC_140143.1:13007601-13046475 GCF_964035555.1 Netta rufina
TGCGCAACAGGTATAAGGCCCTGGAGGCCGAAAGGCAATCGATGGATGGAAAAGGCTACAATCCCTCTCCACCAGAGATATTGGCAGGGTTGGAAAAGCCAACCCCCCCGTATAGTGACCACAGGCAGCAGGAAGAAAAGGTGAGTTTTAGCTGTGGGTGATTTATCAATCAGCGGAACAGAGGGTCCAATATGTAGAAGGGACCCTCCTCTAAGGGAAATCTGCTGCCTTCCTGGGGCCTGGGTTAGGACATCACAAGGAGGCTTCCCAGCTTGGTTCAACCGTCAGACTATTACCAATTGCTCGTCCTATATCTGGGAGGATAAGGAGTGGCAACGCATAGCCTGTGAGCAATCAAAAGGGACTTCAAGGATTTGTCAATTTCTCAAAACTCAACGAAACGCAACGGAAACCCCAAAACACGTCAAAAACACCCCAAAAGCGAACCGGATCAGAAGAAAAAACAGTGATTTAACAACGCAAAAAAACCTTAAACCTACCTGATGTTCTTCTAAATGTACAATCCACTCCCAACCACCAGAAAACCCAATGGAAAACCAACAAAACCCAACGGAGACACCAAAACATGTCAAAAACACGCAAAAAAAGTCCGGGATAACACCCAAAAACAGAAGAAAACCCCAAAACCATAGATGCACCACAAAAACACCCTAAACCTACATGATATTCTCCAAAACCCACAATTTAAACTTTTCCACCATGATGCCAACGGAAAACCCAACGAAACCCAATGGAGAACCCAAAACACGTCAAAAACACCCCAAAAAATAACGGGATCACCCCCAAAACTGGAAGAAAATCCCTCAAAAATCATAGATGCACACCAAAAGTCCCCCTAAACCTACCTGATGTTCTCCAAAACCCACAATTTACTCTTTTCCAACATGATGACCAACAAGAACCCAACAAAACCAAACGGAGACCCCAAAACACGTCAAAAACACCACAAAAATGAATTGGATCACCCCAAAAAAAAAAAAAAAAAAAAAAAAAAAAACAGAAGAAAACCCCAAATACCATGAATCCACCCCAAAAGTCCCCCTAAACCTACCTGATGTTCTCCAAAACCCACAATTTAAACTTTTCCACCATGATGACCACGGAAAACCCAATGAAACCCAACGGAGACCAAAAAACACATCAAAAACACCCCAAAAATGAATTGTATCACCCCCCCAAAAAAAAAAAAAACAAAAAAACAAAAGAATCATAGAATCATAGAATATCCTGAGTTGGAAGGGACCCTTAAGGATCATCAAGTCCAACTCTTGACACCGCACAGGTCTACCCAAAAGTTCACACCATGTGACTAAGTGCACAGTCCAATCTCTTCTTAAATTCAGACAGGCTCGGTGCAGTGACCACTTCCCTGCGGAGCCTGTTCCAGTGTGCAACCACCCTCTCTGTGAAGAACCCCCTCCTGATGTCAAGCCTAAATTTCCCCTGCCTCAGCTTAACCCCGTTCCCGCGGGTCCTGTCACTAGTGTTAATGGAGAAAAGGTCTCCTGCCTCTCGACACCCCCTTACGAGGAAGTTGTAGACTGTGATGAGGTCTCCCCTCAGCCTCCTCTTCTCCAGGCTGAACAGGCCCAGTGACCTCAGCCGTTCTTCATACGTCTTCCCCTCCAGGCCTTTCACCATCTTCGTAGCCCTCCTCTGGACACTTTCCAACAGTTTCATGTCCTTTTTATACTGTGGTGCCCAGAACTGCACACAATACTCGAGGTGAGGCCGCACCAGCGCAGAGTAGAGCGGGACAATCACCTCCCTTGACCTACTAGCGATACCGTGCTTGATGCACCCCAGGACACGATTGGCCCTCCTGGCTGCCAGGGCACACTGCTGGCTCATATTCAACTTGCTGTCTACCACGACCCCCAGATCCCTCTCTTCTAGGCTGCTCTCCAGCGTCTCATCGCCCAGTCCGTACATGCAGCCAGGGTTTCCCCGTCCCAGGTGCAGGACCCGGCACTTGCTCTTATTCAACTTCATGCGGTTGGTGATCGCCCAGCTCTCCAACCTGTCCAGATCCCTCTGTAAGGCCTTTACGCCCTCATTTGAGTCCACAACTCCTCCAAGTTTGGTGTCATCAGCAAACTTGCTCAAAATACCCTCTATTCCCACATCCAGATCGTTTATAAAAATATTGAAAAGTACTGGCCCTAAAATGGAGCCTTGAGGGACCCCACTGGTGACCGCCCGCCAGCCTGACACAGCCCCATTTACCATAACCCTTTGGGCCCTGCCCGTTAGCCAGTTGCTCACCCATCGTATAATGTTTTTATTTAGCTGTATGGTGGACATTTTGTCCAGTAGGATCCTATGGGAAACCGTGTCAAAAGCCTTGCTGAAGTCCAAAAAAATCACATCAGCTGGTTTCCCTTGGTCCACCATACGGGTGATCTTATCGTAAAAGGACATCAGGTTAGTTTAGGCAGGACCTACCCTTCACAAACCCATGCTGGCTGGGACCAATGACTGCTTTGTCCCCCAGGTGTGCCTCAATAAGTTCGAGAACCATCTTCTCCATGATTTTACCAGGCACTGACATGAGACTGACAGGCCTGTAATTGCTAGGGTCTTCTTTCTGACCCTTCTTGAAAATCGGCACAATATTTGCCAGCTTCCAGTCTACCGGGACCTCTCCAAATTCCCAGGATCGTTGAAAAATAATTGAGAGAGGTTCCGCGATGACGTCCACCAGCTCTTTCAGCACCCGGGGATGAATCCCATCCGGACCCATGGACTTGTAGGGATCCAGGTGGAGTAGCAAATCCCACAAACATGATGACAATGGAAAACCCAACGAGAACTCAACGGAGACCCCAAAAGACGTCAAAAACACCCCAAAAAAGTACTGGTCCAACCCCAAAAAACGAAAGAAAACCGCAAAAGCCATAGATCCACACCAAAAATCCCCCTAAAACCTACCTGATGTTATCCAAAACCCACAATTTACAATTTTCCAACATGATAACCAACAAGAACCCAACTAAAACCCAACGGAGAACCCAAAATACGTCAAAAACACCCCAAAAAAGAACAGGATCACCCCAAAAAACAGAAGAAAACCCCAAATACCATGAATCCACCCAAAAAGACCCCTAAACCTACCTGAAGTTCTTCAACACCCACAATTTACCATTTCCCACCATGATGTCAACGGAAAACACAATGAAACCAAAGGGAGAACCCAAAACACGTCAAAAACACCCCAAACAAGAAAGGAATCACCCCCAAAACTGGAAGAAAATCCCCAAAAAGAACGGATCCAATCCCAAAACCACCCTAAACCTACCTGATGTTCTCCAAAAGCCACAATTTACCTTTCTCAAACATGACGACCATGGAAAACCCAACGAAACCTGAAGGAGACACAAAAACACGTCAAAAAAAAAAAAAAAAAAAAAAAAAAAAAAAGGGATCACCCCAAAAACTGGAAGAAAATCCACAAAAAAACAAAGATCCACACCAGAAGTCCCCCTAAACCAACCTGATGTTCTCCAAGACCCACAATTTACACTTTTCCAATATGATGACCATGGAAAACCCAACAAAACCCAACGGAGACCCCAAAACACGTCAAAAATACCCAAAAAAAGAACGGGATCACCCCCAAAACTAGAAGAAATTCCCCCAAAACCATAGAACCACCCCAAAACCACCCTAAACCTACCCAATGTTCTCTAAAACCCACAATTTAACCTTTTCCACCACCATGACAACTGAAAACCCAACGAAACAGAACACAGACCCCAAAACACGATAAAAACACCCCAAACAAGAATGGCATCACCCCCAACACTGGAAGAAAACCCGCAAAAAGCACGGATCCAATCCCAAAACCACCCTAAACCTACCTGATATTCTCCAAATCCCAATGTCCACCCCTAACCACAATAAAAACTATTAGGAATTCAACGAAACCCAACGGAAACCAAAAAAAAACAAGTAAAAACACCCCAAAAAAGAATTGGATCAGAGGAAAAAAAAAAAAAAAAAAAAAAAACTATGAATTTCTCCCCCAAACCACCCTAAACTCACCTGATCTTCTCCAAAACCCACAATCCACTCCCATTTACCTTAACGACCAATGAGAACCCAACGAAACCCAACGGAGAACCCAAAACATGTCAAAAACACCACAAACAAGAACGGGATAACCCCTAAAAATGAAAGAAAACACCAAAAACCATAGATACATCCCAAAAGTCTCCCTAAACCTACCTGATGTTCTCCAAAACCAACAATTTACAATTTTCCAACACGATGACCATGGAAAACACAACGAAACACAACGGAGACCCCAAAACACCTCAAAAACAACCCAAAAAAGAACAGGATCAACCCCAAAAACGAAAGAAAACACCAAAAGCCATAGATCCACCCCAAAAGTCCTCATAAACCTACGTGATGTTCTCCAAAACCCACAATTTACTCTTTTTCAATATGTTGACCACGGAAAACCAAATGAAAACAAATGGAGAAAACAAAACACGTCAAAAACACCCAAAAAAAGAATTGGATCAGAAGAAAAAACACCAAAAACTATGAATATCCCCCCAAAACCACCCTAAACTCAGCTGATCTTCTCCAAAACCCACAATCCAATCCAATTTACCTTAAAGACCAACGAGAACCTAACGAAACCAAACGGAGACCCCAAAACACATCAAAACCCACCGAAAAACGAACAGGATCACCCCCAAAAAAGAAAGAAAATGCCAAAAACCATAGATCCACCCCAAAACCACCCTAAACCTACCTGATGTTCTCCAAAACCCACAATTTAACATTTTTCACCATGATGACCATGGAAAACCCAACGAAACCCAATGGAGACCCCAAAACACGTCAAAAACACCCCAAAAAAGAACTGGATCAGAAGGGAAAAAAAAGAACAAAAGCTATGAATTTCCCCCCAAACCACCCTAAACTCACCTGGTCTTCTACAAAACCCACAATCCACTCCCATTTAACTTAACGACCAACGAGAACCCAACGAAACCCAATGGAGACACCAAAACACTTCAAAAACAGTCCAAAAAAGAAAGGGATCAACACCAAATCTGGAAGAAAATCCCCCAAAACCACAGATCCACCCCAAAACCACCCTAAACCTACCTGATGTTCTCCAAAACCCACAATTTACCCTTTTCCAACATGATGACCACGGAAAACACAACGAATTCCAACGGAGAATGCAAAACACTACACACAAGAACGGGATCACCCCAAAACTGGAAAAAAATCCAAAAAAAAAAAAGGATCCAATCCCCAAAACACCCTAAACCTACCTGATGTTCTCCAAATCCCAAAGTCCACTCCCAGCCACTTTAAAACCGATTAGGAACTCAACGAAACGCAACGGAAACCCCAAAACACCTCAAAAACACCACAAAAGCGAACCGGATCAGAAGAAAAAACGTGATTTAACCCCAATAGAACCCTTAAACCTACCTGATGTTCTCCTAAATGTACAGTCCACTCCCAACCACCATAAATCCCATTAGGAACTCAACGAAACACAATGGAACCCACAAGCACCTCAAAAACACCCCAAAAAAGAACGGGACCACCCCAAAAAAAACAGAATAAAACCCCAAAAACCATGAATCAGCCGCAAAACTCCCCCTAAACCTACCTGATATTCTTCAAAACCCAAAATTAGACTTTTCGACCATGATGACCACAGAAAACCCAATGAAACCCAACGGAGAACCCAAAACATGTCAAAAACAACACAAAAAAGAACTGGATCAGAAGAAAAAACAAAACAAAACAAAACAAAAACTATGTATTTCCCCCAAAAACGACCCTAAACTGACCTGATGTTCTCCAAAATCCACAATCCATTCCCATTTACATTAACGACCAAGGAGAACCCAACGAAACCCAACGGAGACCCCAAAACACGTTAAAAACACCACCAACATGAACGAGATAACCCCAAAAAACGAAAGAAAACCCCAAAATCATAGCCACAACCCAAAACCACACTAAACCTACCTGACGTTCTCCAAAACCCACAATTTTCGCTTTCCACAACGTTAACCACGGAAAACCCAACGAATCCCAACGGAGACACCAAAACACGTAAAAACACCCCAAAAAAGAACGGGATCACCCCAAAAACTGGAAGAAAATCCACAAAAAAACAAAGATCCACACCAGAAGTCCCCCTAAACCAACCTGATGTTCTCCAAGACCCACAATTTACACTTTTCCAACATGTTGACCACGGAAAACCCAACGAAACCCAACGGAGACCCCAAAACACATCAAAAACACGCCAAATAAGAACTGGATCAGAAGAAAACAAAAAACAAAAACTATGAATTTCCCCCCATAACCACCCTAAACTCACCTGATCTTCTCCAAAACCCACAATCCACTCCCATTTACCTTAACGACCAACGAGAACCCAACAAAACCCAAAGGAGACCCCAAAACACATCAAAAACAACCCAAAAAACAACGGGATCACCCCCAAAACAGGAAGAAAATCCCCCAAAACCATAGATCCACCCCAAAACCACCCTAAACCTACCTGATGTTCTCCAAATCCCAAAGTTCGCTCCCAACCACCATAAAACCCAGTAGGAACTCAACAAAACACAACGGAAACCCCAAAACACCTCAAAAACACCCCAAAAACAACTGGATCAGAAGAAAAACACCAAAAACTATGAATTTCCCCCCAAAACCACCCTAAACTCACCTGATCTTCTCCAAAACCCACAATCCACTCCCATTTACATTAACGACCAACGAGAACCGAACAAAACCCAACGGAGACCCCAAAACACATCAAAAACAACCCAAAAAACAACGGGATCACCCCCAAAACAGGAAGAAAATCCCCCAAAACCATAGACCCACCCCAAAACCACCCTAAACCTACCTGATGTTCTCCAAAACCTGCAATTTACACTTCTCCAACATGATGACCAACAAGAACACAACGAAACCCAACGGAGACCCCAAAACACGTCAAAACCACGCCAAACAAGAACGGGATCACCCCAAAACTGGAAGAAAATCCAAAAACAAAAAAGGATCCAATCCCCAAAACACCCTAAACCTACCTGATGTTCTCCAAATCCCAAAGTCCACTCCCAACCACCATAAAACCCATTAGGAACACAACGAAACACAACGGAGAACCCAAAACACCTCAAAAACACCCCAAAAGCGAACCGGATCAGAAGAAAAAACGTGATTTAACCCCAAAAGAACCCTTAAACCTACCTGATGTTCTCCAAAACCCACAATTTACCATTTTCCACCATGATGACCATGGAAAACCCAACGAAACCCAACAGAGAATGCAAAACACATCAAAAACACCCCAAAAAAGAAAGGGATCACCCCCAAAACTAAAAGAAAATCCCCAAAAAGCACGGATCCAATCCCAAAACAACCCTAAACTCACCTGATCTTCTCCAAAACCCACAATCCACTCCCATTTACCTTAACGACCTGCAAGAACCCTACAAAACCCAACGGAGACACCAAAACACGTAAAAACACCCCAAAAAAGAACGGGATCACCCCCAAAACTGGAAGAAAATCCACAAAAAAACATAGATCCACACGAGAAGTCCCCCTAAACCTACCTGATGTTCTCCAAAACCCACAATTTACCGTTTTCCACCATGATGACCACGGAAAACGCAACGAATTTCAACGGAGAACCCAAAACACGTCAAAAACACCGCAAAAAGCAACTGGATCAGAAGAAAAAACAGAAGAAAACCCTAAAAACGATGAATCTGCCCCTACAGTCCTCATAAACATACCTGATGTTCTCCAAAACCCACAATTTACCATTTTTCACCATGATGACCACGGAAAACCCAACGAAACCCAACGGAGAACCCAAAACACGTCAAAACCACACCAAAAAAGAACTGGATCAGAAGTAAAAAACCCCAAAACTATGAATTTTTCTACAAAACCACCCTAAACTCACCTGATCTTCTCCAAAACCAAAAATGCACTCCCATTTACCTTAACGACCAGCGAGAACCCAACAAAACCCAACGGAGACCCCAAAACACATCAAAAGCAACCCGAAAAACAACGGGATCACCCCCAAAACAGGAAGAAAATCCCCCAAAACCACAGATCCACCCCAAAACCACCCTAAACCTACCTGATATTCTCCAAATCCCGTAATTTACACTTCTCCAACATGATGACCAACAAGAACACAACGAAACCCAACGGAGACCCCAAAACACGTCAAAACCACGCCAAACAAGAACGGGAACACCCCAAAACTGGAAGAAAATCCAAAAACAAAAAAGGATCCAATCCCCAAAACACCCTAAACCTTCCTGATGTTCTCCAAATCCCAAAGTCCACTCCCAACCACCATTAAAGCCATTAGGAACTCAACGAAACGCAACGGAAACCCCAAAACACCTCAAAAACACCCCAAAAGCAAACCAGATCAGAAGAAAAAACGTGATTTAACCCCAAAAGAACCCTTAAACCTACCTGATGTTCTCCAAAACCCACAATTTACACTTTTCCAACATGATGACCACAGAAAACCCAACGGAACCCAACAGAGACCCCAAAACACATCAAAAACACCCCAAAAAAGAAAGGGATCAACCCCAAATCTGGAAGAAAATCCCCTAAAATCATAGATCCACCCCAAAACCACCCTAAACCTTCCTGATGTTCTCCAAAACCCACAATTTACCCTTTTCCACCATGATGACAACGGAAAACGCAACGAATTCCAATGGAGAACCCAAAACACGTCAAAAATACCGCAAAAAACAACTGGATCAGAAGAAAAAACAATAGAAAACCCTAAAAACCATGAATCTGCCCCAAAAGTCCTCATAAACCTATGTGATGTTCTCCAAAACCCACAATTTACACTTTTTCACCATGATGACCATGGAAAACCCAACGAAACCCAACGGAGAACACAAAACACGTCAAAAACACCCCAAACAAGAACAGGATCACCCCCAAAAACGAAAGAAAACCCCAGAAAGCACGGATCCAATCCCAAAGTGGCATGAGGCACAGGATATGTTTCCAGCCATCCGGTGGTTGCTTCCACCATTGTAAGTACGTGGCGCTTGCCATTGCGAGTTTGAGGGAGTGTGATGTAATCAATCTGCCAGGCCTCTCCATATTTATATTTCAGCCATCGTCCTCCATACCAAAGAGGCTTTGACCGTTTGGCTTGCTTGATTGCAGCACATGTTTCACAGTCATGAATAACCTGTGCTATAGCGTCCATGGTCAGGTCCACCCCTCAATCACGAGCCCATCTGTATGTTGCATCTCTACCTTGATGGCCTGAGGTGTCATGGGCCCATCGGGCTATAAATAATTCACCTTTATGCTGCCAATCCAGGTCCACCTGAGCTACTTCAATCTTAGCAGCCTGATCCACCTGCTGGTTGTTTTGATGTTCTTCAGTAGCCCGATTCTTGGGCACATGAGCATCTACGTGACGTACTTTCACAGCCAGGTTCTCTACCCGAGCAGCAATGTCTTGCCACAAAGCAGCAGCCCAGATGGGTTTGCCCCTACGCTGCCAGTTGTTTTGCTTCCATTGCTGTAACCATCTCCACAGGGCATTTGCTACCATCCATGAATCGGTGTAGAGATAGAGAACTGGCCATTTTTCTCGTTCAGCAATGTCTAAAGCCAGCTGAATGGCTTTCACTTCTGCAAACTGACTCGATTCACCTTCTCCCTCAGCAGCTTCTGCAACTCGTTGTGTAGGGCTCCATACAGCAGCCTTCCATCTCCGATGCTTCCCCACAATACGACAGGACCCATCAGTGAACAGGGCATATTTCTTTTCATTCTGTGGGAATAGAAATGTTGTTTTTGCAGAGTTACATTGTTTAGAAGGAGGGAATGTGGTACTGAGATATGCTTACAGTGATAAGAAAGTTTAGCAGGCGACCTTGTAAAATGCAGACAATCAGACTCCTTAGGACAATTAGGTGAAAATCATGGTGTCAAGTCAAGTCAGATAAGTGAAGAAACATTACCACTTCAAGCAGTAAAAATGTCAAAAGAAATTTGAAATTTAACAGGCCAGCGACTGAAGGCCATGCATTGTTTGTGAAGCATCAGATAGATTGTGAATCTGGATTACCCACTCAGTGGGGAAACAGGGGAGGGTCCTGCCATCAAAAGGTATATAAACTGTGTTTTGGAACTAGTAGATGCGCTCTCTCCTGCTTGTGGGGCGCCCGCCATTGCAATCGCGAATAAATTACTACTTCACTGAGATCCTCGCCTGAGCCTAAGTTATTGGCTATGGAGTGTTTCTCACAATTTGGGGGCTCGTCCGGGATCCAGTCACCTACTGGGGAGCCCCACCGCCGCAGCAGCAGGAAGGCATGCCCCGCTGATTTCAGCGGTCCTGTGCATCGACGGTGGCGGTTCTGCGGAAAGCTGACAGAGGGCCCGAGACTGGTTAAAGAGGCAGGATCCGTGAAGTAGTGGGGAAAGGAAGAAGGTAGGCACTCCGGGTTTTTAAGAATCGATCCGGTAACTCTGTGCACAAACCAAGGTAAGAAATATTGAGTATTGCCTTGGGGGTCGGGTGATCTGGTGTATGGTAAGCCCTTGCACGGGGAAGTGCTGGCACTACACCAGGGGAATCTGGTGTACGGTAATCCTTGCACGGGGAAGTGCTTGGAAGTACACCAGGGAATCTGGTAAACTCAGGTGTGCGGTAACGCTGGCACGGGGAAGTGCTTGGCGGTACACCCCCATCTTTCAGTACGTTGGTGTGTGGTACACTGCAGAAGGGAAAATTCTGTAGCACATACTGGCGGGGGTTAGGAAAGATGGGAAGTACGAGTTCCAGGGAATCTGGTAAACTCATAGGTGTGCGGTAACGCTTGCACGGGGAAGTGCTTTGCGGTACACCCCCATTTTTCAGTACGTTGGTGTGTGGCACACTGCAGAAGGGAAAATTCTGTAGCACATACTGGCGAGGGTTAGGAAAAATGGGAAAATATGAGTTCCAGGGGACAGGGAGATATCCCTGGGGGAGTGCCTACTAATAGTTCTTCCTGAAAAATGATAAGAAATGGGAAACATAATCCCAAAATTAGAGGGATTGTAAAATAAAAGTAATTAAAAAAAAAAAAAAAGGTTAAACATTGTGTATCAGTCTGGACAAAAGAATCAATTAAGGAAACAGCAGTATTTTGGCCAAAATACGGGTCTGATGAAAATTCAGGCTTTAAATTTATGTGTAAACAATAAGATTCCTTTTTCAGAGAAGGAGCCAAGTTATGCTCCCTATAATCTTAATATTGAACTGGTGGCAGCAGCAGTCACTCCAGGAAGGGAGACAGGGACTGTAATTAACACTGTCCCTAAAGAAGGATCGTACTCTACGCTCTGGCAAGAATTAGAACAAGGTAGAAGATATGTTGAGAATTTTGCCTTCCCTGATACTAACAGTACTAACACTAACTGTGTATCCTCTTAGGTGAACTACCCCCTCCTCCTTACCAGCAGAGAGGTTAGGACTTTTTAAGAAGGAGAGGAAGTCTTTATTCAAGGACCCCAACAGCCTAGCTGAACAATTAGACCAGTTCCTACGACCTGATTTATACTCTTGGGGGAGGGAATTATGTCTATAAGTATGTTGTTTACAGGGAAAGAAATGGGAATGATCAGGAGGAGAGCTGCTATACAAGAATGGGAAAGAGCTCATCCTCCAGGACCAGGGGTAATACCAGCAGGGCAGAAATACCCACTTGCCAATCCTGTCTGGAATAATAATAGTGTGCAACACAGAAATTATATGAGAGACTTAGTGTCAGAATGAGAAAGTACTTGGGGATGAGACCTGAGGACCCAGTATCCCAAGGGCTCTTGAAAGTTCATTGTGTGATTAAAGCCTGGCAAAATACGCAGAAAATGCTTCAGAAGGTGGGGGAATGTAGTGAGAATGAACAGTCACTGGGGGACCCTCCTGCGGGAGGCCCTGGAGGTGTGTGTCTGGAGGGGAGATAAGAAGGAAAAAAAAAAAAAAAAAAAAAGAGAGATCGAAACTAATGGTATTGACAGTGCAGCGGGTAGTGAGGCAGAGGGTTGGAGAAAGATGAAGAAAATCTTCAGGGGGAGTCAGGGCCAGGATGGAAAGAAGAGGAAGAGAGATGAAGGAATGGCAGGCAAAGAAGGCTGCCTGTGTTGTGGCCCGAGTCCTAGCAGAGACAGGCTTTGATAAGATGTTTTAAGTGTGGCCAGGCTGGCCACTTCGAATAGGAATATCTGGAGTGGAAGAAGGAGGAAAGAAGGAAAATGGGATGAAATAGGCTATATTGATATGTTGTTTCAGTATCTTGGAGGGAAAAGGTATGGAATTAAGTTGGACCCTGACTGAGCCTTTGGTGCTGGTATTAGAAAAGTACAGGCTGGAGAAAGATGAAGGAAGTGTTAAAAGGGTTGCTGAAGGTGTTAAAGGTGTGGCATGTAATATTTAACAGAGCTGTTTGAAGTTGAATGAGCAGGGAAAGGTGATGTAGGCATTATCTAAGTAACAGTCTAGAAGTTTTGGTATATTTGCATATTTGCTGTGGCGTTTGTTCAGTTTCCCAAGCATCGGGGAGGGGGGAACAGCCCACTCCACCAGGGGCCTCTCCAGCGGCCGCAGGGGGGCTTCGGCTCCAGCGCCTGGAGCGCCTCCTCCCCCTCCTTCTGCACTGACTTTGGTGTCTGCGGTGGGGTTTCTCGCTCTCTCAACTGCTGTTGAGAAGCAGGTTTTTGTTTGTTTCTTTGTTTGTTTGTTTTCGTGGATGTGCTCTCACAGAGGCACGGACTGTATTGCTCATGGCTTGGCTCTGGGCAGCAGTGGGCCCCTTAGGGCCAGATGAAATTGTCCCTTATCTGCCACGGGGAGGCTTCCGGCTTTTTTTTCTCACGGGGGCTGCCACTGCAGTTTCCCACCCCCCTACTCACAGCCCCCGAACCTTGCCATCAAACCCAATACACTGGGGAACAGCTAGGTCATTACTGACCTGTAAAGTATCAGGGATTAAATTAACTAATGAAACCCTAAAAAGTGGGGCTGGGATAACAGTGCCACTTTGGGGGGGATACCAAGCTGAGACTAGGGGATAAAATGATCACTGGGTAATTATTGTATGTACCCAAGGCAAGGACTAATTTGTTGGGAAGGGATTTGATGATTAAATTGGGCATTCAAATAGTAAATTGTTAGACTGGAATAACAGTGTTATTAATGGAGTGCTCTCTGGCCCTGAGAGCAAACATACATGTATATTCACCTCTGACTGGAAAGACCCTTAAATGGGGGCGGAAGCAACAATATAGGTGGACAATTTTACCTCAGGGGTTTACAGGGCCACCTATCTATTTGGGTCAGCTTAAATAACAAAAGATTTTGGAGCAATTACAACCTCCCAAGGAGGTATTAATGTTAACAAATATGTGGATCGTTTTCTATTGTCAGGACAGGAGAAAAGAGTTGCGAAGAAAGCTACTAACAAGCTATTCAACTTTCTGGGAAAGCAGGGCTTGGGAGTATTAATAAATAAATAAATAAATAAATTACAATATGGAGAAAGAGAAGTCAGGTATTTAAGGCATCTAATGTCTGAAGGAAAACAGAATAAATGCAGAGAGGATTCAGGGAATTGTTGAAAATTAAGAAAGAACTAAAAAGTTTTAAAAGAAAGATTTTTTTAAGGAATCAGGAGCCATGAAGTCTGAAGGAAAATCGATACTCCCTGATGGGAGAGAAATGCTGAATAAAGTGATAATGAGGCAAATATTAACTGTTTTACATCAGAAGAGTCATTAGGAGGTGCAAGCAATGTGTGATGTTGTGCTAAGAAAGTATGTCTGTGTAGGAATATACACTTTAGGGAAGCACATATGTAGAGGATGTACCATATGTCAAAAGGTAAATAAAAAGGTGTTCTGTAACCCATCTAGAGGGGGACGGGAGCCAGGGGTTTGACCTTTCCAAAGTATAAAGGTAAACTTTACTGAGTTACTTGTTTGTCCTAATTGACCACGTGACTAGATGGGTGTAAGCTTTACTGCAAGGGTTAAAGCAGGCCTTAGAGATTGAGTGGGATTTTCACAGCCCCTGGCACCCCTCCTCTTCTGGGAAGGTGGAGCGAATGAATCAGACATTAAAGAAGCAATTAACTAAACTAGTGTTAGAAACCCAATTTCCTTGGGTAAAATGCTTACTCCTACAGGTTTAAACAGCACCAAGAAAGGATATAGGAATTTCACCATATGAGATGCTGTTCAGATTGCCCTATCTGGGCAGAAGGGATGAGATACCACAATTCAAAATAAGAGAGTTTCCTTAAGAACTGTATTCTGGGGTTGTCTTCTTCTTTGTCATCTCTCAGGACCTGTGGGTTGTTGGCTCAAACCCCACCTTTGGAATTCCCCATTCACCACCATCACCCTGGAAACCGGGTCCTGATTCGGACCTGGAAAGAGTCAACTCCGGCCTGAATGGGAAGGACAATTACTGACCACTGAAACAGCCGTAAGAACTGCGGAAAAAGGTTGGACTCACTATACTCGAGTGAAGGCATCTGTCAACGCTAGTACCTGGGAAGCTGTTCCTACAAAAGACTTGTTGGAAGTTGAAATTGAAGAGAAAAATCTCGTAGTGGACTCTGAGCAGGATAAGAGCTTACAATTGTAAACTAACCTTTTATTTTCACAGGTAACTAACGAGTGTGACTTGTGATTGAGAGAAAGGACAGACCTATAGCGAACTGCAGTGCTCCCAAGGGAGGGGTTGTTATAGTAGTAGTGTACATCTTATTTTTGTATCGATAATTATTTGGAAACCTAAGGTTTAAAAATAATGACAGGGGAAAATTGATTATTAATTTTGTTTTTAGTGATTCTAGGCCTCAGAGAAGGCCTTGGTCAATTGGTAACTTGGAAAAGGCATGACCAGATAATAGCAAAAACGGGATACCCCATCAAAATATGGGTGACTGTGACAGAGGGTTATGTACCACAAGCCGTCACGTTTGATGCTTGTGAGGTGTTAGCTTGTGGAGATTTAAATGCCCAATGACAATTGAGCAGAAAGAACAAATAGCTGGGAGAGACACAACAGCCAGATTGAGAATAGCTGTATGGAAACAATCCTCTATTGCCAACAGAGAAAGGGAGAAACTCAAGGAGAAAACAGGAGAGTAAACAGGAGGCCCTCTGAAATGTGGCAGTTCAAACATTTGAGATTCAAACAGGGTATGGGGATGTGAATGCCTGGATAGAATGGGTCAAATATACTGTCCAGAGTCTCAACCTTAGCTACTGCTATGCTTGTGCCTCGGGATGACCGATTGCCCAGATAGTGCCCTTCCCATGGGGGTGGACCAAAGACTCCCAAGGGATGCGATGTATGATTGCACTGTACCAAGAAAAGACTGCCTGGGGAAATGAGGCCTGTAAGTCTCTCTTTGCTGTTTCTTGCATGATAACAATATCACAGTTCCCCCTGCATTCTCTACAGCTATAGGTAACCATACAGCTTGCCTCTCACGGCAGGGTGTGAGTGCTACCTGGCATCTGGGAGAATTTGCCTTGTGCTACCAAGGACTTGATGGGAAACTGCTCAAGACTAGAGATCCCCAGGGCAGATCTCTGGTGGTACGGTGGAGGGAAGATCTTACGGTCCACCCTACCATCTAATTGGGAAGGCACTTGTGCACTTGTTCAATCAGCTATACCCTTCACCCTGGCATTTGAAAGAGAAACATCACAAATACCCAGAAGAAGTAAAGGAGGCTTAGGAATATCATTTGATGATAGAGTATACATAGATTCTATTGGGGTACCTAGAGGAGTTCCGGATGAACATAAAGCCAGAAATTAAATTGCTGCAGGGTTTGAGTTACTGTTCTGGTGGGTAACAATCAATAAAAATGTGGATTGGATTAATTATTTCTATTATAATCAGCAGAGATTCATCAATTATACCAAGGATGCGATGAGAGGAATCGCTGAACAACTAGATGCCATCAGCAAAATGGCTTGGGAAAACAGGATAGCATTAGATATGATGCTCGTGGAGAAGGGTGGTGTATGCGTGATGCTGGGCAACCGTTGTACTTTTATCCGTAACAATACTGCCCCGGATGGCACAGTAACAAGAGCATTGCAAGGGCTTACCACCCTTGACAATGAATTGGCAGAAAATTCGGGAGCAGACACTTCCATCACAGGATGGTTGAAATCTTGGTTTGGTAAATGGAAAGGGATGGTAATGTCCATATTTACATCCTTGATTGTAGTAGCAGGAGTTTTGACAGCTATTGGCTGTTGCATTATCCCCTGTGTAAGGGGACTTGTCCAGCGGTTAATTGAAACCACATTATTGAAACAAATGACCATAGATCCACCACCCTACTCAGATAAAATGATATTAGAGGAAATGGAGAGCAAAGAAAGTGAAGAAGAGGAAGATATTTACCAAATTACACTTAAAATAAATAAATAAATAAAAATAAAAAGAGTTTTTGCAAAAATCAACAGTTTATAAAAAAAGAAAAGGGGGGAATTGTGGGAATAGAAATGTTGTTTTTGCAGAGTTACATTGTTTAGAAGGAGGGAATGTGGTACTGAGATATGCTTACAGTGATAAGAAAGTTTAGCAAGCGACCTTGTAAAATGCAGACAATCAGACTCCTTAGGACAATTAGGTGAAAATCATGGTGTCAAGTCAAGTCAGATAAGTGAAGAAACATTACCACTTCAAGCAGTAAAAATGTCAAAAGAAATTTGAAATTTAACAGGCCAGCGACTGAAGGCCATGCATTGTTTGTGAAGCATCAGATAGATTGTGAATCTGGATTACCCACTCAGTGGGGAAACAGGGGAGGGTCCTGCCATCAAAAGGTATATAAACTGTGTTTTGGAACTAGTAGATGCGCTCTCTCCTGCTTGTGGGGCGCCCGCCATTGCAATCGCGAATAAATTACTACTTCACTGAGATCCTCGCCTGAGCCTAAGTTATTGGCTATGGAGTGTTTCTCACAATTCTCTGGTAACTGGTTGTACAGTGGGGCTTCTTCAGCACGACCCACCTCCTCCTCGGATGATATCCCAAAGTATTTGCCTTCTGGCCAGTCCATAATCACTTCCAATATTCCTGGGCGACTGGGGTTTCCTATTCGAGCCCACTGAGTAATCAGTGCAACCCACTTGCTCCATGTAGCATCAGTTGCATGATGCGTAGAAGAGACCCTTCCCTTGAACATCCAGCCTAGTACTGGCAATCGGGGTGCTAGGAGGAGCTGCGCTTCAGTACCAACCTCCTCCGAAGCAGATCGAACTCCTTCATATGCTGCCAATATCTCCTTTTCAGTTGGAGTATAGCGGTCCTCAGATCCTCTGTATCCCCGACTCCAAAACCCCAGGGGCCTACCTCGAGTTTCCCCAGGTTCTTTCTGCCAGAGGCTCCAGGTGGGGCCGTTCTCTCCGGCTGCAGTGTAGAGCACATTCTTTACATCTGGTCCTGTTCGAACTGGCCTAAGGGCTACTGCATGGACTATTTCCTGCTTGATTTGTTCAAACGCTTGTCGTTGTTCAGGGCCCCATTCAAACTCATTCTTCTTACGGGTTACTTGGTAGAGCGGGTTTACAATCAGACTGTAATTTGGGATGTGCATTCTCCAAAACCCCACAACACCTAGGAAAGTCTGTGTTTCCTTTTTGTTAGTTGGTGGAGACATAGCTGTTATTTTGTTGATCACATCCATTGGGATTTGACGACGTCCATCTTGCCATTTTATTCCTAAAAACTGGATCTCTCGTGCAGGTCCTTTGACTTTATTTTGTTTTATGGCAAAACCGGCTTTCAGAAGGATTTGGACTATTTTCTTCCCTTTCTCAAAAACTTCCTCTGCTGTGTCACCCCACACAATAATGTCATTGATGTACTGCCGGTGTTCAGGAGCTTCCCCCTGCTCTAGTGCAGACTGGATCAGCCCATGGCAAATGGTAGGGCTGTGTTTCCACCCCTGGGGCAGCCGATTCCAAGTATATTGGACTCCCCTCCAAGTGAAGGCAAATTGTGGCCTGCACTCTGCTGCTAGAGGGATGGAGAAAAATGCATTAGCGATATCAATTGTGTCGTACCACTTGGCTGCCTTCGATTCAAGTTCGTACTGAAGTTCCAGCATGTCCGGCACTGCAGCACTCAGTGGTGGCGTCACTTCGTTCAGGCCACGATAGTCCACTGTTAGTCTCCACTCGCCATTAGACTTTCGCACTGGCCATATGGGACTATTGAAAGGTGAATGAGTCTTGCTAATCACTCCTTGGCTCTCCAATTGACGAATTAGCTTATGGATGGGAATCAGGGAGTCTCGGTTAGTGCGATATTGCCGCCGGTGCACAGTTGTGGTAGCAATTGGCACTTGCTGTTCTTCGACCCTCAGCACCCCCACAACAGAGGGGTCCTCTGAGAGACCAGGCAAGGTAGATAATTGTTTAATGCCTTCTGTCTCTAAGGCAGCTATACCAAAAGCCCACCGGAACCCTTTTGGGTCCTTGCAATACCCTCTTCTAAGATAGTCTATGCCAAGGATACATGGAGCATCCGGGCCAGTCACAATACGGTGCTTTTCCCACTCATTCCCAGTCAGACTCACTTCAGCCTCCAATACAGTCAACTGCTGAGATCCGCCTGTCACTCCACAAATATAGATGGGCTCTGGTCCTTTATATCTCGATGGCATTATAGTACATTGTGCACCGGTGTCTACTAAAGCCTTATACTTCTGTGCGTCTGACGTGCCAGGCCATCGAATCCACACAGTCCAGTAAACTCGATTGTCCCTTTCCTCCCCCTGGCTGGAGGCAGGGCTCCCCTAATCCTGGTCAGAATCTTCTTCATTTCTGTGTTTGAAGGACTGTCTGCTGGAAGTTGGAGCAGCAAACTTTTCAGAGAATCCCTTTTTCTTGATTGTTTTCTTTTGCAACTCACGTACCCGTGCCTCTAGGGTCGCAGTAGATTTTCCATCCCATTTTCTCATGTCCTCTCCATGGTCTCGTAAGTAAAACCACAGGGTGGCACGGGGTGAGTACCCACCATATCGTCTTCCTTGTGTGGATGAACGCCTACCCCTGATAGCTGAGACACTGCTCTGTACAGGTACAGAGGAGAATAATCTCTCTTCAAGTTGGTGAACCTTTTCAGAAAGTTTCTCCCAAGTGTTCTCTTTTGGTCGGTGGACACTGGTTGGTTCAGGTGGGGAGGATGATAGATTCTCTTCAAGTTGGTGAACCTTTTCAGAAAGTTTCTCCACAGCTGAGACGCAGGCCTGTAAGGAAGAAGAGAGACTTTCTTCGTACTGCAGGAGTTGTTTAGCCGCTTCATCCACTGTGGGTTCCTCATCCTCTTTCCAGGCCATTATTGCCAATGAGCTGGCATATGATGATGGTGCACTCCGTACAAACTTCCGCCACATGGGTCGTGTACACCTGACTTCATCTGGGTCTTTGGATGTTTGTCTGAGGTCTGGATCCTCATAAATCACTTCCCGTATGGCTAATTCCCTCAGGTACTGGATTCCCTTCTCCATAGTGGTCCACTTGCCTGGTAGACATAAAAGTTCTTCCTTGAAGGGATACCTTTCCCTCACAGCTGAGAGGAGACGCCTCCAGAGGCTGTGAGATTGTGCTCCATCTGCAATTGCTTTGTCAATGCCTGCGTCTCTAGCAAGGGATCCCAGTCGCTTGGCTTCCCTGCCGTCTAATTCTACACAATTGGCTCCAGAGTCCCAGCATCGGAGCAGCCAGGTGACAAGCTGCTCACCTATACAGCAACCAAAATCTTTTCGCACATCTCGTAACTCACGCTCGTTTAGGCTTCGGGTAGTTACTGTTGATTTTTCGGCATCCTCATCTTCCTCCTCCTGAACCCTTGATGGCCCAGCGTCGTCGTCGTCTCCGTCGTCTCTATACCTAGATTTGGCAGAAGACTCTCTGCGTTCTAAAAGACCTGAATCTCTATGCCATTTTTTCCACCTCCTCTACAGGGGCAGCTTGCACTGCTACTGCTCGTTTCTCTGACCTTGTTACAGGGTCTGCCACAGAGGTTGGAATACCCTCTGCAGGGTCAACTTGCACTGCTACAGCTCGTTTCTCTGACCTTGTTACAGGGTCTGCCACAGGGGTTGGAATACCCTCTGCAGGGTCAACTTGCACTGCTACAGCTCTTTTCTCTGACCCAGCCACAGGAGCTGGAGCGGCTGCAGGAGCTGGAGCAGCTGCAGGAACCGGAGCTGGAGTGGCTGCAGGAACTGGAGTTGGAGCAGTTGCAGGAGCTGGGACTGGAGTAGCAGCAGGAGCTGGAACTGGAGCAGCTGCAGGAGCTGGGACTGGAGCAGTTGCAGGAGCTGGGGCTGGAGCGGCTGCAGGAGCTGGGACTGAAGCGGCTGCAGGAGCTGGGACTGGAGCGGCTGCAGGAGCTGGAACTGGAGTGCCTGCAGGAGCTGGAACTGGAGCATCTGCAGGAACTGGGACTGGAGCGGCTGCAGGAGCTGGAACTGGAGTGGCTGCAGGAGCTGGGATTGGAGCATCTGCAGAAGCTGGGACTGGAGCGGCTGCAGAGTCCACCGTAGGGGTCACAGTGGCCGTTGGATCTGTCACAGGGCTTGGAGTGGCCGCAGGGTCTGTCACTAAGTTGATAGCAGTATCAATGGCAGCTCGATAGGCATGAGCCAGGCCCGAGCATGTTACAATGATTGTGTTACTTTGGAACTGCCAGAATCATGACACCTTTTTCTCAAGCATTCTGCCAGTTTTTGAGGATTTTGCAGTTGTTCAGGGGTGAATTTCCAAAACACTGGGGGTGCCAACTGCTCTAGATGCCTGCCCATATCCTCCCATACTCCCTGCCACCCACAACTATACTGCCTCCGGGCAGATCTCCGGATGAGCTTCCTAAGTAGTTGTTTAACTTTAAGCAGAACCTGAAGTGCATTCAGGAGGCAGAACAACAAGACTATGCTGGTCTGAGTATCCCAAGGATATTCAATATCTTGGAGAGCTATTGTAGCAAGCTCGGAGGGTAAGAGGGTGGTGAAGGAGGAAGGCATAGTGATCCAGGAGGATACAGGGGTGATGAAGGAGAAAGGGAGAGTAATCAAGTAAGAAAAAAATATCTTCCCCTTTCCCCTCCACAGATTGACTCCCTAATGGAAAAAAACAATAGGTGTAATTGCTAATAGTTTCCAAGATACAGTTTCCAAAATACAGAGTCGACGATGTTACTGAGTACAAATACCAAGTTAGAGTCATGACCAGATATCTCATCGTCTCATAAGCCATTGCTACAACACTCAGTACCATAATGATCTGAAACCAGGGCCCGGAGAGGATAAACAACATGACAGAGAGCAAATACGGAAAATAATGTACTATAATACTCAATTTGGAAAACAGGCGCAGCAGAGTTGAGATTAAAGCAATCAGCATTATGACAAGTGACTATTAAGCAGGTCTAATACTTACATCAATTTTAGTTTAACACACTGTGGTCAGATCTGCCGTTATCTCAACCTTTCGAGCCCCACGTTGGGCGCCAAAAAGACTGTCGTGGTTTAACCCGGCTGGCAGCTAAATACCACGCAGCCATTCGCTCACCCTCCCCCCTCCCTCTCTGGGACGGGGGAGAGAAATGGAAAGTGAAGCCCGTGAGTTGAGATAAAGACAGTTTAATAAGACAGGAAAATAATAATAACAAAATAATAATAACAATAATAACAATAATGTTAATAACAAAATAATAATAACAACAATAATAATAATAATAATACAATGGTGATAATAGGAAAGTAATAATAATATGAACAACCAAGTGATGCACAATGCAATTGCTCACCACCCGCTGACCGATGCCCAGCCTAACCCCGAGCAGTCCGGCCCCCTCCCCCCGGCTAGCCACCCCTATATATTGTTTAGCATGACGTCAGATGGTATGGAATACCCCTTTGGCTAGTTCGGGTCACCTGTCCTGGGTCTGTCCCCTCCCAGCTCTTACTGCACCCCCAGCCTGCCTGTTGGCAGGACAGAGCAAAAGGCTGAGATGTCCTTGGCTTGGTATAAGCACTGCTCTGCAACAATTAAAACATCGGGGTGTAATCAGCACTCTTCTCATCCTAAGCCAAAACAAAGCATTCCACCAGCTACTAGGAAGAAAATTGATTCTGTTCTAAATGAAACCAGGACACTGATGTTCTCCAAATCCAAATGTCCACTCCCAACCACCATAAAACCCAGTAGGAACTCAAAGAAACCCAACGGAAACCCAAAAACACGTCAAAAACACCCCAAAAAAAGAACTGGATCAGAAGAAAAAACACCAAAAACTATGAATTTCTCCCAAAAACCACCCTAAACTCACCTGATCTTCTTCAAAACCCACAATCCACTCCCATTTACCTTAACGACCAACGAGAATCCAACTAAAACCCAACGGAGACCCCAAAACAAGTCAAAAACACCCCAAACAAGAACGAGATAACACCTAAAAAAGAAAGAAAACCCCAAAAATCATAGATTCACCCCAAAAACACAATAAACCTACCTGATGTTCTCCAAATCCCAAAGTCCACTCCCAACAAACTTAAAACACATTAGGAAATCAACGAAACGCAACGGAAACCCCAAAACACGTCAAAAACACCACAAAAAAAAGCGGGATCACCCCCAAAACCGAAAGAAAACCCTAAAAGCCATTGATCCAGCCCAAAAGTCCCCCTAAACCTACCTGATGTTCTCCAATACCCACAATTTAACCGTTTTCACCATTATGAACAACAAGAACCCAACAAAAACCAACGGAGACCCCAAAATATGTCAAAAACACCCCAAAAGAGAACGGGACCACCCCCAAAACAGAAGAAAACGCTAAAAAAAAAAAAAACAGAAGAATTCCCCCAAAACCATAGATTCACCACCCAAAAAAACTTAAACTCACCTGATGTTGTCCAAAACCCACAATTTACACTTTTCCAACATGATGACCAACAAGAACCCAACAAAACCCAACGGAGAACCCAAAACACATCAAAAACACCACAAACAAGAACGGAATCACCCTTAAAACTGGAACAAAATCCCCAAAAAGCACGGATCAAATCCCAAAACCACCCTAAACCTACCTGATGTTCTCCAAAACCCACAATTCAGCCTTTTCCACCAAAATGAACAAGGAAAACATCACGAAAAAAAACAGAGACCACAAAACACGAAAAAAACACCACAAAAATGAATTGGATCACCCCCCCAAAAAAAACAGAGGAAAACCCCAAATACCATGAATCCACCACAAAAGTCCCCCTAAAACTACCTGATGTTCTCCAAAACCCACAATTTAAACTTTTCCACTATGATAACCACGGAAAACACAATGAAACCCAACGGAGACCAAAAAATACATCAAAAACACCCCAAAAATGAATTGGATCACCCCCCCAAAAAAAAAAAAAAAACAAAAGAAAACCCCAAATACCATTAATCTGACCCAAAAGACCTCATAAACCTAACTGATGTTCTCCAAAACCCGCAATTTACACTTTTCCACCATGATGACCACGGAAAACCCAACGAAACCCAACGGAGAACTCAAAACACGTCAAAAACACCCCAGAAAAGAACGGAACCACCCCAAAACTGGAACAAAATCCCCCAAAACCATAGATCCACACCAAAAACACCCTAAATCTACCT
The DNA here is from genome assembly GCF_964035555.1 of Netta rufina. Taxonomy (NCBI): domain Eukaryota; kingdom Metazoa; phylum Chordata; class Aves; order Anseriformes; family Anatidae; genus Netta; species Netta rufina. The sequence goes on from NC_140143.1 coordinate 13,031,383, forward strand.
GATATTCTCCAAAACCCACAATTTACACTTTTCCAACATGATGACCACGGAAAACCCAATGAAACCCAACGGAGACCCCAAAACACGTCAAAAATACGCCGAAAAACAACTGGATCAGTAGAAAAAAAAAAAAAAAAAAAAAACAGAAGAAAACCCTAAAAACCATGAATCTGCCCCAAAAGTCCTCATAAACCAACCTGATGTTCTCCAAAACCCACAATTTACACTTTTCCAACATGATGACCACGGAAAACCCAACGAAACCCAACGGAGAACCCAAAACACGTCAAAAACACCCCAAACAAGAACAGGATCACCCCCAAAACCAAAGAAAACCCCAAAAAGCACGGATCCAATCCCAAAACCACTCTAAACGTACCTGATGGTCTCCAAATCCAAATGTCCACTCCCAACCACCATAAAACCCATTAGGAACTCAACGAAACCCCACGGAAACCCAAAAACACGTCAAAAACACCCCAAAAAAGAACTGAATCAGAAGAAAAAACACCAAAAACTATGAATTTCCCCGCAAAACCACCCTAAACTCACCTGATCTTCTTCAAAACCCACAATCCACTCCCATTTACCTTAACGACCAACGAGAATCCAACTAAAACCCAACGGAGACCCCAAAACAAGTCAAAAACACCCCAAACAAGAACAGGATAACACCTAAAAAAGAAAGAAAACCCCAAAAACCATAGATCCACCCCAAAAACACAATAAACCTACCTGATGTTCTCCAAATCCCAAAGTCCACTCCCAACAAACTTAAAACACATTAGGAAATCAACGAAACGCAACGGAAACCCCAAAACACGTCAAAAACACCACAAAACAAAAAAGCGGGATCACCCCCAAAACCGAAAGAAAACCCTAAAAGCCATTGATCCACCCCAAAAGTCCCCCTAAACCTACCTGATGTTCTCCAATACCCACAATTTACCCGTTTTCACCATGATGAACAACAAGAACCCAACAAAAACCAACGGAGACCCCAAAATATGTCAAAAACACCCCAAAAGAGAACGGGACCACCCCAAAAACAGAAGAAAACGCTAAAAAAAAAACAGAAGAATTCCCCCAAAACCATAGATTCACCACCCAAAAAAACTTAAACTCACCTGATGTTCTCCAAAACCCACAATTTAAACTTTTCCACCATGATGACCAACAAGAACCCAACAAAACCCAACGGAGACCAAAAAACACGTCAAAAACACCCCAAAAAAGAACGGAATCACCCCCAAAACTGCAAGAAAATCACCCAAAAGCAAGGATCCAATCGCAAAACAACCCTAAACCTACCTGATGTTCTCCAAATTCCAAATTCCACTCCCTACCACCATAAAACCCATTAGGAACTCAACGAAACGCAACAGAAACCCCAAAACACGTCAAAAGCACCACAAAAGCGAACCGGATCAGAAGAAAATACGTGATTTAACCCCAAAAAAACCCTTAAACCTACCTGATGTTCTCCTAAATGTACAATCCACTCCCAACCACCATAAAACCCATTAGGAACTCAAAGAAACGCAACAGAAACCCAAAAACACCTCAAAAACACACCAAAAAAGAACTGGATCAGAAGAAAAAACACCAAAAACTATAAATTTCCCTCCAAAACCACCCTAAACTCACCTGATCTTCTTCAAAACCCACAATCCACTCCAGTTTGGCTTAACGACCAACGAGAACCCAACGTAAACCAACGGAGACCAAAAAACTCGTCAAAAACAACCCAAAAAAGAACTGCATCACCCCAAAAAAACAGAAGAAAACCCCAAATACCATGAATCCACCCCAAAACCACCCTAAACCTACCCGATGTTCTCCAAAACCCACAATTTACAATTTTCCACCATGATGACCATCAAGAACCAAACTAAAACCCAACGGAGACCCCAAAACACGTCAAAAACAACACAAAAAATAACGGGATAAACGCTAAAAATGAAAGAAAACTGCAAAAAAAATACATCCACCCCAAAACCACCCTAAAACTACCTGATGTTCTCCAAAACCCACAATTTATACTTTTTAAACATGATGACCAACAACAACCCAACAAAACCCAACGGAGAACCCAAAACACGTCAAAAACACCCCAAAAGCGAACCGGAACTAAAGATAAAACACCAAGGACTATTTATTCGCCCCCAAAACCACACTAAAATCACCTGATCTTCTTCAAAACCCACAATTTACACTTTTCAAGCATGATGACCAAGGAAAACCAAACGAAACGCAACGGAGAACCCAAAAAACGTCAAAAAAAAAAAAAAACAACTGGATCAGAAGAAAAAAAACAGAAGAAATCCCTAAAAACCATGAATCTGCCCAAGAAGTCCCCATAAACCTACCTGATGTTCTCCAAAACCCACAATTTACACTTTTCCAACATGATGACCACGGAAAACCCAACAAAACCCAACAGAGAACCCAAAACACGTCAAAAACACCCCAAAAAAGAACGGGATCACCCCAAAACTGGAACAAAATCCCCGAAAACCATTGATCCACACCAAAAGTCCCCCTAAATCTATCTGATGTTCTCCAAAACCCACAATTTCCACTTTTCCAACATGATGACCAACAAGAACCCAACAAAACCCAACGGAGACCCCAAAACACGTCAAAAACACCCCAAAAATGAATTAGATCACCCGCCCAAAAAAAACAGAAGAAAACCCCAAATACCATGAATCCACCCCAAAAGTCCCCCTAAACCTACCTGATGTTCTCCAAAACCCACAATTTACACTTTTCCACCATGATGACCACGGAAAACCCAACGAAACCCAACGGAGAACCCAAAACACGTCAAAAACACCCCAAACAAGAACAGGATCACCCCCAAAACCGAAAGAAAACCCCAAAAAGCACGGATCCAATCCCAAAACCACTCTAAACGTACCTGATGTTCTCCAAATCCAAATGTCCACTCCCAACCACCATAAAACCCAGTAGGAACTCAACGAAACCCAACGGAAACCCCAAAACACCTCAAAAACACCCCAAAAAAGAACTGGATCAGAAGAAAAAACACCAAAAACTATGAATTTCCCCGCAAAACCACCCTAAACTCACCTGATCTTCTTCAAAACCCACAATCCACTCCCATTTACCTTAACGACCAACGAGAATCCAACTAAAACCCAACGGAGACCCCAAAAAGGGTAAAACACCCCAAACAAGAACGGAATCACCCCCAAAACTGGAAGAAAATCCCCCAAAAACATAGATCCACCCCAAAACGACACTAAACCTACCTGATGTTCTCCAAAACCCGCAATTTACACTTTTCCAACATGATGACCAACAAGAACCCAACAAAACCCAACGGAGACCCCAAAACACATCAAAAACACCCCAAAAAAGAACGGGATCACCCCAAAAAAAACAGGAAAAAAAAAACAAATACCATGAATCCACCCCAAAAGTCCCCCTAAACCTACCTGATGTTCTCCAAAACCCACAATTTACACTTTTCCAACATGATGCCAACGGAAAACCCAACAAAACCCAACGGAGAACCCAAAACACATCAAAAACACCCCAAAAAAAGAACGGAATCACCCCCAAACTGGAACAAAATCCCGAAAAAGCACGGATCAAATCCCCAAACCACCCTAAACCTACCTGATGTTCTCCAAAACCCACAGTTCAGCCTTTTCCACCAAAATGAACAAGAAAAACACAACGAAACAAAACAAAACACATCAAAAACACCCCAAACAAGAACGGAATCACTACCAAAACTGGAAGAAAATCCCCCAAAAACATAGATCCACCCCAAAAAGACACTAAACCTACCTGATGTTCTCCAAAACCCGCAATTTACACTTTTCCACCATGATGACCACGGAAAACCCAACGAAACCCAACGGAGAACCCAAAACACGTCAAAAACACCCCCAAAAAGAACGGGATCACCCCAAAACTGGAAGAAAATCCCCCAAAACCATAGATCCACCTAAAAAACACCCTAAATCTACCTGATGTTCTCCAAAACCCACAACTTACACTTTTCCACCATGATGACCACGGAAAACCCAATGAAACCCAACGGAGACCCCAAAACACGTCAAAAACACTCCAAAAAACAACTGGATCAGTAGAAAAAAACAGAAGAAAACGCTAAAAACCATGAATCTGCCCCAGAAGTCCTCATAAATCTACCTGATGTTCTCCAAAACTCATAATTTACGCTTTTCCACCATGATGACCACAGAAAACCCAACGAAACCCAACGGAGACCCCAAAACACATCAAAAACACGCCGAAAAACAACTGGATCAGTAGAAAATAACAGAAGAAATCCCTAAAAACCATGAATCTGCCCCGAAAATCCTCATAAACCTACGTGATGTTCTCCAAAACCCACAATTTACAATTTTCCAACATGATGACCACGGAAAACCCATCGAAACCCAACGGAGACACCAAAACCCATCAAAAACACCACAAACAAGAACGGAATCACCCCTCAAACTGGAACAAAATCCCCCAAAAGCACGGATCAAATCCCAAAACCACTCTAAACCTACCTGATATTCTCCAAAACCCACAGTTCAGACTTTTCCACCAAAATGAACAAGGAAAATCAAATGAAACAAAACAGAGATCACAAAACACGTCAAAAACACCCCAAACAAGAACGGAATCACCCCCAAAACTGGAAGAAAATCCCCCAAAAACATAGATCCACCCCAAAACGACACTAAAACTACCTGATGTTCTCCAAAACCCGCAATTTACACTTTTCCAACATGATGACCAACAAGAACCCAACAAAACCAATGGAGACCCCAAAACACGTCAAAAACACCCCAAAAATGAATAGGATCACCCCCCCCCCAAAAAAAAAAAAAAAAAAAAAAAAAAAAAAAACAGAAGAAAAACCCAAATACCATGAATCCACCCCAAAAGTCCCCCTAAACCTACCTGATGTTCTCCAAAGCCCACAATTTACACTTTTCCACCATGATGACCACGGAAAACCCAACGAAACCCAACGGAGAACTCAAAACACGTCAAAAACACCCCAAAAAAGAACGGGATCACCCCAAAACTGGAACAAAATCCTCGAAAACCATTGATCCACCCCAAAAGTCCCCCTAAATCTACCTGATGTTCTCCAAAACCCACAATTTACACTTTTCCACCATGATGACCACGGAAAACCCAATGAAACCCAACAGAGATCCCAAAACACGTCAAAAACACGCCGAACAACAGCTGGATCACTAGAAAAAAAACAGAAGAAAACCCCAAATACCATGAATCCACCCCAAAAGTCCCCCTAAACCTACCTGATGTTCTCCAAAACCCACAATTTACCCTTTTCCACCATGATGACCACGGAAAACCCAACGAAACCCAACGGAGAACCCAAAACACCTCAAAAACACCCCAAACAAGAACAGGATCACCCCCAAAACCAAAGAAAACCCCAAAAAGCACGGATCCAATCCCAAAACCACTCTAAACGTACCTGATGTTCTCCAAATCCAAATGTCCACTCCCAACCACCATAAAACCCAGTAGGAACTCAACGAAACCCAACGGAAACCCAAAAACACGTCAAAAACACCCCAAAAAAAGAACTGGATCAGAAGAAAAAACACCAAAAACTATGAATTTCTCCCAAAAACCACCCTAAACTCACCTGATCTTCTTCAAAACCCACAATCCACTCCCATTTACCTTAACGACCAACGAGAATCCAACTAAAACCCAACGGAGACCCCAAAAAGGGTAAAACACCCCAAACAAGAACGGAATCACCCCCAAAACTGGAAGAAAATCCCCCAAAAACATAGATCCACCCCAAAACGACACTAAACCTACCTGATGTTCTCCAAAACCCGCAATTTACACTTTTCCAACATGATGACCAACAAGAACCCAACAAAACCCAACGGAGACCCCAAAACACATCAAAAACACCCTAAAAAAGAACGGGATCACCCCAAAAAAAACAGGAAAAAAAAAACAAATACCATGAATCCACCCCAAAAGTCCCCCTAAACCTACCTGATGTTCTCCAAAACCCACAATTTACACTTTTCCAACATGATGCCAACGGAAAACCCAACAAAACCCAACGGAGAACCCAAAACACATCAAAAACACCCCAAAAAAGAACGGAATCACCCCCAAACTGGAACAAAATCCCGAAAAAGCACGGATCAAATCCCCAAACCACCCTAAACCTACCTGATGTTCTCCAAAACCCACAGTTCAGCCTTTTCCACCAAAATGAACAAGAAAAACACAACGAAACAAAACAAAACACATCAAAAACACCCCAAACAAGAACGGAATCACTACCAAAACTGGAAGAAAATCCCCCAAAAACATAGATCCACCCCAAAAAGACACTAAACCTATCTGATGTTCTCCAAAACCCGCAATTTACACTTTTCCACCATGATGACCACGGAAAACCCAACGAAACCCAACGGAGAACCCAAAACACGTCAAAAACACCCCCAAAAAGAACGGGATCACCCCAAAACTGGAAGAAAATCCCCCAAAACCATAGATCCACCTAAAAAACACCCTAAATCTACCTGATGTTCTCCAAAACCCACAACTTACACTTTTCCACCATGATGACCACGGAAAACCCAATGAAACCCAACGGAGACCCCAAAACACGTCAAAAACACTCCAAAAAACAACTGGATCAGTAGAAAAAAACAGAAGAAAACGCTAAAAACCATGAATCTGCCCCAGAAGTCCTCATAAATCTACCTGATGTTCTCCAAAACTCATAATTTACGCTTTTCCACCATGATGACCACAGAAAACCCAACGAAACCCAACGGAGACCCCAAAACACATCAAAAACACGCCGAAAAACAACTGGATCAGTAGAAAATAACAGAAGAAATCCCTAAAAACCATGAATCTGCCCCGAAAATCCTCATAAACCTACGTGATGTTCTCCAAAACCCACAATTTACAATTTTCCAACATGATGACCACGGAAAACCCATCGAAACCCAACGGAGACACCAAAACCCATCAAAAACACCACAAACAAGAACGGAATCACCCCTCAAACTGGAACAAAATCCCCCAAAAGCACGGATCAAATCCCAAAACCACTCTAAACCTACCTGATATTCTCCAAAACCCACAGTTCAGACTTTTCCACCAAAATGAACAAGGAAAATCAAATGAAACAAAACAGAGATCACAAAACACGTCAAAAACACCCCAAACAAGAACGGAATCACCCCCAAAACTGGAAGAAAATCCCCCAAAAACATAGATCCACCCCAAAACGACACTAAAACTACCTGATGTTCTCCAAAACCCGCAATTTACACTTTTCCAACATGATGACCAACAAGAACCCAACAAAACCAATGGAGACCCCAAAACACGTCAAAAACACCCCAAAAATGAATAGGATCACACCCCCCCAAAAAAAAAAAAAAAAAAAAAAAAAAACAGAAGAAAAACCCAAATACCATGAATCCACCCCAAAAGTCCCCCTAAACCTACCTGATGTTCTCCAAAACCCACAATTTACACTTTTCCAACATGATGACCACGGAAAACCCAACGAAACCCAACGGATAACCCAAAACACGTCAAAAACACCCCAAAAAAGAACGGGATCACCCCAAAACTGGAACAAAATCCTCGAAAACCATTGATCCACCCCAAAAGTCCCCCTAAATCTACCTGATGTTCTCCAAAACCCACAATTTACACTTTTCCACCATGATGACCACGGAAAACCCAATGAAACCCAACAGAGATCCCAAAACACGTCAAAAACACGCCGAACAACAGCTGGATCACTAGAAAAAAAACAGAAGAAAACCCCAAATACCATGAATCCACCCCAAAAGTCCCCCTAAACCTACCTGATGTTCTCCAAAACCCACAATTTACCCTTTTCCACCATGATGACCACGGAAAACCCAACGAAACCCAACGGAGAACCCAAAACACCTCAAAAACACCCCAAACAAGAACAGGATCACCCCCAAAACCAAAGAAAACCCCAAAAAGCACGGATCCAATCCCAAAACCACTCTAAACGTACCTGATGTTCTCCAAATCCAAATGTCCACTCCCAACCACCATAAAACCCAGTAGGAACTCAACGAAACCCAACGGAAACCCAAAAACACCTCAAAAACACCCCAAAAAAGAACTGGATCAGATGAAAAAACACCAAAAACTATGAGTTTCCCCACAAAACCACTCTAAACTCACCTGATCTTCTTCAAAACCCACAATCCACATTATTTACCTTAACGACCAACGAGAATCCAACTAAAACCCAACGGAGACCCCAAAACAAGACAAAAACACCCCAAACAAGAATGGGATAACCCCTAAAAAAGAAAGAAAACCCCAAAAACCATAGATCCACCCCAAAAACACAATAAACCTACCTGATGTTCTCCAAATCCCAAAGTCCACTCCCAACAAACTTAAAACACATCAGAAAATCAACGAAACGCAACGGAAACCCCAAAACACGTCAAAAACACCACAAAAAAAAGCGGGAGCACCCCCAAAACCGAAAGAAAACCCTAAAAGCCATTGATCCACCCCAAAAGTCCCCCTAAACCTACCTGATGTTCTCCAATACCCACAATTTAACCGTTTTCACCATGATGAACAACAAGAACCCAACAAAAACCAACGGAGACCCCAAAATATGTCAAAAACACCCCAAAAAAGAACGGGACCACCCCCAAAACAGAAGAAAACGCTAAAAAAAAAAAAAAAACAGAAGAATTCCCCCAAAACCATAGATTCACCACCCAAAAAAACTTAAACTCACCTGATGTTCTCCAAAACCCACAATTTACACTTTTCCAACATGATGACCAACAAGAACCCAACAAAACCCAACGGAGACCCCAAAACACGTCAATAACACCCCAAAAAAAGAAAAGGATCACCCCCCCAAAAAAAACAGAAAAAAAAAACAAATACCATGAATCCACCCCAAAAGTCCCCCTAAACCTACCTGAAGTTCTCCAAAACCCACAATTTACACTTTCCACAGAATCACAGAATCACCGAATTTTCTAGGTTGGAAGAGACCTCAAGGTCATCGAGTCCAACCTCTGACCTAACGCTAACAGTCCCCACTAAACCATTTCCCTAAGCTCTACATCTAAACGTCTTTTAAAGACCTCCAGGGATGGTGACTCCACCACTTCCCTGGGCAGCCTGTTCCAGTGCCTCACAACCCTTTCAGTGAAGAAGTTCTTCCTAACATCTAACCTAAAACTCCCCTGGCTCAACTTAAGCCCATTCCCCCTCGTCCTGTCACCAGGCACGTGGGAGAACAGACTAACCCCCACCTCGCTACAGCCTCCCTTGAGGTACCTATAAAGAGCGACAAGGTCACCCCTGAGCCTCCTCTTCTCCAGGCTGAACAAGCCCAGCTCCCTCAGCCGCTCCTCGTAGGACTTGTTCTCCAGGCCCCTCACCAGCTTCGTCGCCCTTCTCTGCACCCGCTCAAGCACCTCTATGTCCTTCTTGTAGCGAGGGGCCCAAAACTGAACACAGTACTCGAGGTGCGGCCTCACCAGAGCTGAGTACAGGGGGATGATCACCTCCCTAGCCCTGCTGGTCACACTGTTCCTGATACAAGCCAGGATGCCGTTGGCCTTCTTGGCCACCTGAGCACACTGCTGGCTCATATTCAGCCGACTATCAACCATCACTCCCAGGTCCTTCTCTGCCTGGCAGCTCTCCAACCATTCCTCTCCCAGTCTGTATCTCTGCTTGGGGTTATTGCGCCCCAGGTGCAGGACCCGGCACTTGGCCTTGTTGAACTTCATGCAGTTGACCTCAGCCCATCGGTGCAGCCTATCCAGATCCTCCTGCAGAGCTTTCCTACCCTCAAGCAGATCAACACATGCACCTAACTTGGTGTCATCTGCGAACTTACTGAGGGTGCACTCGATCCCCTCGTCCAGATCATCAATGAAGATATTAAAGAGGACCGGCCCCAGCACCGAGCCCTGGGGGACGCCACTAGTGACTGGCCTCCAACTGGACTTGGCTCCATTCACCACGACTCTTTGGGCCCGGCTATCCAGCCAGTTTCTAACCCAACGAAGCGTGCGCCAGTCCAAGCCAAGAGCAGCCAGTTTCTTGAGGAGAATGCTGTGGGAAACGGTGTCAAAAGCCTTGCTGAAGTCAAGGTAGACCACATCCACAGCCTTTCCCTCATCCACCCAGCGCGTCACTCTGTCATAGAAGGAGATCAGGTTCGTCAAGCATGACCTGCCTTTCATAAACCCATGCTGACTGGGCCTGATCGCCTGCTTCCCCTGCAAGTGCTACATGATGACTCTCAGGAGGATCTGCTCCATGAGCTTTCCTGGCACTGAGGTCAAACTGACAGGCCTGTAGTTTCCCGGGTCTGCCCTCCGGCCCTTCTTGTAGATGGGCGTCACGTTTGCTAGCTGCCAGTCGATTGGGACCTCCCCCGATCACCAGGACTGCTGATAAATGATGGATAGTGGCTTGGCCAGCTCCTCTGCCAGTTCTCTCAGTACCCTTGGGTGGATCCCATCCGGACCCATCGACTTGTGCACATCCAAGTGCCGTAGCAGGTCACCAACCAGTTCTTCATGGATAATGAGGGCCACATCCTGCTCCCCATCCCCTTCCACCAGCTCAGGGTACTGAGTATCCAGAGAACAACCGGTATTGCCGCTAAAGACTGAGGCAAAGAAGGCATTGAGCACCTCCGCCTTTTCCTCATCTCTTGTAACTAAGTTTCCCCCCGCATCCAGTAAAGGATGGAGATTCTCCTTAGTCCTCCTTTTTGTGTTGATGTATTTATAGAAACGTTTTTTGTTATCTTTAACGGCAGTAGCCAGATTGAGCTCCAGATGAGCTTTGGCCTTCCTAATTTTGTCCCTGCACAGCCTCGCTACTTCTTTAAAGTCCTCCTTAGTGGCCTGCCCACTTTTCCAAAGCTTATAAACCCTCTTTTTCCTCCTAAGATCAAGCCACAATTCTCTGTTGAGCCAGGCCGGTCTTCTTCCCCACCAGCTCGTCTTTGGGCACGTGGGGACAGACCGTTCCTGCGCCATTAAGACTTCCCTCTTGAAGAGCGCCCAGCCTTCCTGGACCCCTCTGCCCTTCAGAACCACCTCCCAAGGGACTCCACCAACTAGTGTCCTGAGCAGCTCAAAGTCAGCCCTCCGAAAGTCCAATACAGCGGTTTTACTGGTCCCCTTCCTGGCCTCGCCAAGAATAGTGAACTCCACCATTGCGTGGTCACTCTGCCCAAGACAGCTCCTGACGATCACGTTCTCCACCAGTCCTTCTCTGTTTGTGAAGAGAAGGTCTAGCGGGGCACCACCCCTGGTAGGTTCACTAACCAGCTGCGTCAGGAAGCTATCTTCCACGCTCTCCAGAAACCTCCTAGACTGCTTTCTCAGGGCTGTGTTGTGCTTCCAGGATATGTCAGGGAAGTTGAAGTCCCCCACGAGTACAAGAGCTGACGATTTTGCAACCTCTGTCAGCTGCCTGTAGAACTCCTCATCCGTCTCCTCATCCTGGTTCGGCGGTCTATAGCAGACCCCGACCAGGACACTAGCCTTGTTGTCCCTGCCGATCCTAACCCAAAGGGACTCGACCTTGTCATTCCCAACCTCGAGTTCTACAACCTCGAAAGACTCTCTAATATAGAGAGCCACACCACCACCCCTTCTATGCTGCCTGTCCCTTCTATAGAGCTTATAGCCAGGCATTGCAGCACTCCAGTCATGAGACTGGTCCCACCACGTCTCCGTGATGGCAACCAAGTCGTAGCCTGCCTGCCGCACGATGGCTTCCAGCTCCTCCTGTTTGTTACCCATGCTGCGTGCATTGGTGTAGATGCACTTCAGCTGGGCCATTGCCTTATCCTCCGGCCTTGCCATTGTTCCCCCTGGCACAGCCCCAACAATCCTAGCCTCAGCCCCATCCCCCTTCCTACCTAGTTTAAAGCCCTCTCAATGAGCCCTGCCAGCTCCTGGCCCAGGATCCTTTTTCCCCTAAAAGATAGGGACCCGTCTGCGGCCATCAGGCCGGGTGCTGAGTAAAGTGCCCCATGATCAAAAAACCCAAGATTTCTGCGTTGGCACCAGTCCCGGAGCCACGTGTTTAACAGGTGGGCTTTCCGTGTCCTCTCTGAACCCCTCCCTGCCACCATAGGGATGGACGAAAACACCACCTGCACTCCCGCTCCATCCACTAACTGACCCAGTCCCCTAAAGTCCCTTTTGATAGCCTTGAGGCTTCTCTCTTCGATGTTATCACTGCCCGCCTGGACTATCAAAAGGGGGTAATAGTCAGAAGGGCGTACCAGGTTAGGAAGCTTCCTGGCAACGTCCCTGACCCTGGCCCCAGGGAGACAGCAGACTTCCCTACGGGTAGGGTCAGGCCGACAAATAGGGCCCTCTGTTGCCCTAAGAATTGAGTCACCAACAACAATAACCCTCCTGTCTTTCTTGGTAGAGGCAGTCCTGAGGTGCGGAGTTGACCTACTCGCCCCAGGCATCCTCCTGGGAACATTTTCAAGCATGATGACCACGGAAAACCCAACGAAACCCAACGGAGAACCCAAAACACCTCAAAAACACCCCAAACAAGAACAGGATCACCCCCAAAACCAAAGAAAACCCCAAAAAGCACGGATCCAATCCCAAAACCACTCTAAACGTACCTGATATTCTCCAAATCCAAATGTCCACTCCCAACCACCATAAAACCCAGTAGGAACTCAACGAAACCCAACGGAAACCCAAAAACACCTCAAAAACTCCCCAAAAAACAACTGGATCAGAAGAAAAAACACCAAAAACTATGAATTTCCCCGCAAAACCACCCTAAACTCACCTGATCTTCTTCAAAACCCACAATCCACTCCCATTTACCTTAACGACCAACGAGAATCCAACTAAAACCCAACGGAGACCCCAAAACAAGACAAAAAAACCCAAAACAAGAACGGGATAACCCCTAAAAAAGAAAGAAAACCCCAAAAACCATAGATCCACCCCAAAAACACAATAAACCTACCTGATGTTCTCCAAATCCCAAAGTCCACTCCCAACAAACTTAAAACACATTAGGAAATCAATGAAACACAACGGAAACCCCAAAACACGTCAAAAACACCACAAAAAAAAGCGGGAGCAACCCCAAAACCGAAAGAAAACCCTAAAAGCCATTGCTCCACCACAAAAGTCCCCTAAACCTACCTGATGTTCTCCAATACCCACAATTTACACTTTTCCACAATGAAGACCACGGAAAACCCAACGAAACCCAACGGAGAACCCAAAACACGTCAAAAACACCCCAAAAAAGAACGGGATCACCCCAAAACTGGAACAAAATCCCCGAAAACCATTGATCCACCCCAAAAGTCCCCCTAAATCTACCTGATGTTCTCCAAAACCCACAATTTACACTTTTGCAACATGATGACCAACAAGAACCCAACAAAACCCAACGGAAACCCAAAAACACATCAAAAACACCCCAAAAAAGAACTGGATCAGAAGAAAAAACACCAAAAACTATGAATTTCCCCACAAAACCACCCTAAACTCACCTGATCTTCTTCAAAACCCACAATCCACTCCCATTTACCTTAACAACCAACGAGAATCCAACTAAAACCCAATGGAGACCCCAAAACAAGTCAAAAACACCCCAAACAAGAATGGGATAACCCCTAAAAAAGAAAGAAAACCCCAAAAACCATAGATCCACCCCAAAAACACAATAAACCTACCTGATGTTCTCCAAATCCCAAAGTCCACTCCCAACAAACTTAAAACACATTAGGAAATCAACGAAACGCAACGGAAACCCCAAAACACGTCAAAAACACCACAAAAAAAAGCGGGAGCACCCCCAAAACCGAAAGAAAACCCTAAAAGCCATTGATCCACCCCAAAAGTCCCCCTAAACCTACCTGATGTTCTCCAAAACCCACAATTTACCCGTTTTCACCATGATGAACAACAAGAACCCAACAAAAACCAACGGAGACCCCAAAATATGTCAAAAACACCCCAAAAAAGAACGGGACCACCCCCAAAACAGAAGAAAACGCTAAAAAAAAAAAAAAAACAGAAGAATTCCCCCAAAACCATAGATTCACCACCCAAAAAAACTTAAACTCACCTGATGTTCTCCAAAACCCACAATTTACACTTTTCCAACATGATGACCAACAAGAACCCAACAAAACCCAACGGAGACCCCAAAACACATCAAAAACACCCCAAAAAAGAACGGGATCACCCCAAAAAAAAAAAAAAAACACACACAAAAAAAAAACAAATACCATGAATCCACCCCAAAAGTCCCCCTTAACCTACCTGATGTTCTCCAATACCCACTATTTACAATTTTCCACCATGATGCCAACGGAAAACCCAACAAAACCCAACGGAGAACCCAAAACACATCAAAAACACCACAAACAAGAACGGAATCACCCCCAAAACTGGAACAAAATCCCCAAAAAGCACGGATCAAATCCCAAAACCACCCTAAACCTACCTGATGTTCTCCAAAACCCACAATTCAGCCTTTTCCACCAAAATGAACAAGGAAAACACAATGAAACAAAACAGAGATCACAAAACACGCCAAAAACACCCCAGACAAGAACGGAATCAACCCCCAAACTGGAACAAAATCCCCAAAAACATAGATCCACCCCAAAACGACACTAAACCTACCTGATGTTCTCCAAAACCCACAATTTACACTTCTCCAACATGATGACCAACAAGAACCCAACAAAACCCAACGGAGACCCCAAAACACGTCAAAAACACCCCAAAAATGAATAGGATCAGCCCCCAAAAAAACTGAAGTAAACCCCGAATACCTTGAATCCACCCCAAAAGTCCCCCTAAACCTACCTGATGTTCTCCAAAACCCACAATTTTCACTTTTCCACCATGATGACCACGGAAAACTCAACGAAACCCAATGGAGAACCCAAAACACGTCAAAAACACCCCAAACAATGACAGGATCACCCCAAAACTGGAAGAAATCTCCCAGAAC
>NC_140143.1:13046675-13147949 GCF_964035555.1 Netta rufina
CATTCACCATCATGACCAACCAGAACCCAACGAAACCCAATGAAGGACCCCAAACACCTCAAAAGCACCCCAAAATCAACACAGATCCTAAAAATAAAATAAAAATAAAAAAATGCCATGATTTCACCACAAAAAAAAAAAAAAATTAAGCCTACCTGATGTTCTCCAAAACCCACAATTTAACCTTTTCCACCACGATGACCACGGAAAACACAACGAAACCCAACGGAGACCCCAAAACACGTCAAAAACACACCATAAAAGAACAGCATAGAAGAAAAAACCCCCAAACTATGAATTTTCCCCCCCAAACAACCCTAAACTCACCTGATCTTCTCCAAAACCAAAAATGCACTTCCATTTACCTTTAAGACAGACGAGAACCCAACGAAAACCCAACGGAGACCCAAAAACACGTCAAAAACACCCCAAACAAGAACAGGATCACCCCCCAAAAACGAAAGAAAACCCCAAAAAGCACGGATCCAATCCCCAAACCACCCTAAACCTACCTGATGTTCTCCAAATCCCAAAGTCCACTCCCAACCACCATAAAACCCATTAGGAACTCAACGAAACGCAACGGAAACCCCAAAAACACCTCAAAAACACCCCAAAAGCGTACCGGATCAGAAGAAAAAAACGTGATTTAACCCCCAAAAAACCTTAAACCTACCTGATGTTCTCCTAAAGGTACAATCCACTCCCAAACACCAGAAAACGCAGTTGAAACCTAACAAAACCCAACGGAGACCCCAAAACACGTCAAAAACACCCCAAAAAACAACTGGATCAGAAGAAAAAAGTAAAACAAAAACCATGAATTTCCCCCCAAAACTACCCTAAACTCACCTGATCTTCTCCAAATCCCACATTTCACTCCCAATTCACCATCATGACCAACCAGAACCCAATGAAGACCCCAAAACACCTCAAAAGCACCCCAAAAATCAACACAGATCCTAAAAAAATAAAAAATAAAAAAAAATAAAAAAAATGCCATGATTTCACCCCAAAAAAAACCTTAAACCAACCTGATGTTCTCCAAAACCCACAATTTAAACCTTTTCCACCACGATGACCACGGAAAACACAACGAAACCCAACGGAGACCCCAAAACACGTCAAAAACACACCATAAAAGAACAGGATAAGAAGAAAAAACCCCCAAACTATGAATTTCCCCCCCAAACAACCCTAAACTCACCTGATCTTCTCCAAAACCAAAAATGCACTTCCATTTACCTTTAAGACAGACGAGAACCAACGAAACCCAACGGAGACCCAAAAACACGTCAAAAACACCCCAAACAAGAACAGGATCACCCCCCAAAACGAAAGAAAACCGCCAAAAAGCACGGATCCAATCCCCAAACCACCCTAAACCTACCTGATGTTCTCCAAATCCCAAAGTCCACTCCCAACCACCATAAAAACCCATTAGGAACTCAACGAAACGCAACGGAAACCCCAAAACACCTCAAAAACACCCCAAAAGCGTACCGGATCAGAAGAAAAAACGTGATTTAACCCCCAAAAAACCCTTAAACCTACCTGATGTTCTCCTAAATGTACAATCCACTCCCAACACCAGAAACGCAATTGAAACCCAACAAAACCCAACGGAGACCCCAAAAACACGTCAAAAACACCCCAAAAAACAACTGGATCAGAAGAAAAAAATAAAACAAAAACCATGAATTTCCCCCAAAACCACCCTAAACTCACCTGATCTTCTCCAAATCCCACATTTCACTCCCATTCACCATCATGACCAACCAGAACCCAATGAAGACCCCAAAACACCTCAAAAGCACCCCAAAATCAACACAGATCCTAAAAAAAAAAAATATATAAAAAATGCCATGATTTCACCACAAAAAAAAAAAATTAAGCCTACCTGATGTCTCCAAAACCCACAATTTAACCTTTTCCACCACGATGACCACGGAAAACACAACGAAACCCAACGGAGACCCCAAAAACACGTCAAAAACACCCCAAAAAAGAACTGGATCAGAAGAAAAAAATAAAACAAAAACTATGAATTTCCCCCCCCCAAACCAACCCTAAACTCACCTTATCTTCTCCAAAACAAAAATGCACTTCCATTTACCTTTAAGACAGACGAGAACCCAACGAAACCCACGGAGACCCAAAAACACGTCAAAAACACCCCAAACAAGAACAGGATCACCCCCAAAACGAAAGAAAACCCCAAAAAGCACGGATCCAATCCCCAAACCACCCCTAAACCTACCTGATGTTCTCCAAATCCCAAAGTCACTCCCAACCACCATAAAACCCATTAGGAACTCAACGAAACGCAACGGAAACCCCAAAACACCTCAAAAACACCCCAAAAGCGTACCGGATCAGAAGAAAAAAACGTGATTTAACCCCCAAAAAACCCTTAAACCTACCTGATGTTCTCCTAAAGGTACAATCCACTCCCAAACACCAGAAAACGCAGTTGAAACCTAACAAAACCCAACGGAGACCCCAAAACACGTCAAAAACACCCCAAAAAACAACTGGATCAGAAGAAAAAATAAAACAAAAACCATGAATTTCCCCCCAAAACTACCCTAAACTCACCTTGATCTTCTCCAAATCCCACATTTCACTCCCATTCACCATCATGACCAACCAGAACCCAATGAAGACCCCAAAACACCTCAAAAGCACCCCAAAATCAACACAGATCCTAAAAAAAATAAAAAAAATAAAAAAAATAAAAAAATGCCATGATTTCACCCCAAAAAAACCTTAAACCAACCTGATGTTCTCCAAAACCCACAATTTAACCTTTTCCACCACGATGACCACGGAAAACACAACGAAACCCAACGGAGACCCCAAAACACGTCAAAAACACACCATAAAAGAACAGGATAAGAAGAAAAAACCCCCAAACTATGAATTTCCCCCCCAAACAACCCTAAACTCACCTGATCTTCTCCAAAACCAAAAATGCACTTCCATTTACCTTTAAGACAGACGAGAACCCAACGAAACCAACGACGAGACCCAAAAACACGTCAAAAACACCCCAAACAAGAACAGGATCACCCCCCAAAACGAAAGAAAACCCCAAAAGCACGGATCCAATCCCCAAACCACCCTAAACCTACCTGATGTTCTCCAAATCCCAAAGTCCACTCCCAACCACCATAAAAACCCATTAGGAACTCAACGAAACGCAACGGAAACCCCAAAACACCTCAAAAACACCCCAAAAGCGTACCGGATCAGAAGAAAAAACGTGATTTAACCCCCCAAAAAACCCTTAAACCTACCTGATGTTCTCCTAAAGGTACAAGTCCACTCCCAAACACCAGAAAACGCAATTGAAACCCAACAAAACCCAACGGAGACCCCAAAACACGTCAAAAACACCCCAAAAAACAACTGGATCAGAAGAAAAAAATAAAACAAAAACCATGAATTTCCCCCCAAAACCACCCTAAACTCACCTGATCTTCTCCAAATCCCACATTTCACTCCCATTCACCATCATGACCAACCAGAACCCAATGAAGACCCCAAAACACCTCAAAAGCACCCCAAAATCAACACAGATCCTAAAAAAAATAAATAAATAAAAAAATGCCATGATTTCACCACAAAAAAAAAAATTAAGCCTACCTGATGTTCTCCAAAACCCACAATTTAACCTTTTCCACCACGATGACCACGGAAAACACAACGAAACCCAACGGAGACCCCAAAACACGTCAAAAACACCCCAAAAAAGAACTGGATCAGAAGAAAAAAATAAAACAAAAACTATGAATTTCCCCCCCAAACAACCCTAAACTCACCTGATCTTCTCCAAAACCAAAAATGCACTTCCATTTACCTTTAAGACAGACGAGAACCCAACGAAACCCAACGGAGACCCAAAAACACGTCAAAAACACCCCAAACAAGAACAGGATCACCCCCCCAAAACGAAAGAAAACCCCAAAAAGCACGGATCCAATCCCCAAACCACCCTAAACCTACCTGATGTTCTCCAAATCCCAAAGTCCACTCCCAACCACCATAAAACCCATTAGGAACTCAACGAAACGCAACGGAAACCCCAAAACACCTCAAAAACACCCCAAAAGCGTACCGGATCAGAAGAAAAAACGTGATTTAACCCCCAAAAAACCCTTAAACCTACCTGATGTTCTCCTAAAGGTACAATCCACTCCCAAACACCAGAAAACGCAGTTGAAACCTAACAAAACCCAACGGAGACCCCAAAACACGTCAAAAACACCCAAAAAACAACTGGATCAGAAGAAAAAAGTAAAACAAAAACCATGAATTTCCCCCCAAAACTACCCTAAACTCACCTGATCTTCTCCAAATCCCACATTTCACTCCCATTCACCATCATGACCAACCAGAACCCAATGAAGACCCCAAAACACCTCAAAACCACCCCAAAATCAACACAGATCCTAAAAAAAATAAAAAAATAAAAAAAATAAAAAAATGCCATGATTTCACCCCAAAAAAACCTTAAACCAACCTGATGTTCTCCAAAACCCACAATTTAACCTTTTCCACCACGATGACCACGGAAAACACAACGAAACCCAACGGAGACCCCAAAACACGTCAAAAACACACCATAAAAGAACAGGATAAGAAGAAAAAACCCCCAAACTATGAATTTCCCCCCCAAACAACCCTAAACTCACCTGATCTTCTCCAAAACCAAAAATGCACTTCCATTTACCTTTAAGACAGACGAGAACCCAACGAAACCCAACGGAGACCCAAAAACACGTCAAAAACACCCCAAACAAGAACAGGATCACCCCCCAAAACGAAAGAAAACCCCAAAAAGCACGGATCCAATCCCCAAACCACCCTAAACCTACCTGATGTTCTCCAAATCCCAAAGTCCACTCCCAACCACCATAAAACCCATTAGGAACTCAACGAAACGCAACGGAAACCCCAAAACACCTCAAAAACACCCCAAAAGCGTACCGGATCAGAAGAAAAAACGTGATTTAACCCCCCAAAAAACCCTTAAACCTACCTGATGTTCTCCTAAAGGTACAATCCACTCCCAACCACCAGAAAACGCAATTGAAACCCAACAAAACCCAACGGAGACCCCAAAACACGTCAAAAACACCCCAAAAAACAACTGGATCAGAAGAAAAAAATAAAACAAAAACCATGAATTTCCCCCAAAACCACCCTAAACTCACCTGATCTTCTCCAAATCCCACATTTCACTCCCATTCACCATCATGACCAACCAGAACCCAATGAAGACCCCAAAACACCTCAAAAGCACCCCAAAATCAACACAGATCCTAAAAAAAATAAATAAATAAAAAAATGCCATGATTTCACCACAAAAAAAAAAAATTAAGCCTACCTGATGTTCTCCAAAACCCACAATTTAACCTTTTCCACCACGATGACCACGGAAAACACAACGAAACCCAACGGAGACCCCAAAACACGTCAAAAACACCCCAAAAAAGAACTGGATCAGAAGAAAAAAATAAAACAAAAACTATGAATTTCCCCCCCAAACAACCCTAAACTCACCTGATCTTCTCCAAAACCAAAAATGCACTTCCATTTACCTTTAAGACAGACGAGAACCCAACGAAACCCAACGGAGACCCAAAAACACGTCAAAAACACCCCAAACAAGAACAGGATCACCCCCCAAAACGAAAGAAAACCCCAAAAAGCACGGATCCAATCCCCAAACCACCCTAAACCTACCTGATGTTCTCCAAATCCAAAGTCCACTCCCAACCACCATAAAACCCATTAGGAACTCAACGAAACGCAACGGAAACCCCAAAACACCTCAAAAACACCCCAAAAGCGTACCGGATCAGAAGAAAAAACGTGATTTAACCCCCAAAAAACCCTTAAACCTACCTGATGTTCTCCTAAAGGTACAATCCACTCCCAAACACCAGAAAACGCAGTTGAAACCTAACAAAACCCAACGGAGACCCCAAAACACGTCAAAAACACCCCAAAAAACAACTGGATCAGAAGAAAAAAATAAAACAAAAACCATGAATTTCCCCCCAAAACCACCCTAAACTCACCTGATCTTCTCCAAATCCCACATTTCACTCCCATTCACCATCATGACCAACCAGAACCCAATGAAGACCCCAAAACACCTCAAAAGCACCCCAAAATCAACACAGATCCTAAAAAAAATAAATAAATAAAAAAATGCCATGATTTCACCACAAAAAAAAAAAATTAAGCCTACCTGATGTTCTCCAAAACCCACAATTTAACCTTTTCCACCACGATGACCACGGAAAACACAACGAAACCCAACGGAGACCCCAAAACACGTCAAAAACACACCATAAAAGAACAGGATAAGAAGAAAAAACCCCCAAACTATGAATTTCCCCCCCAAACAACCCTAAACTCACCTGATCTTCTCCAAAACCAAAAATGCACTTCCATTTACCTTTAAGACAGACGAGAACCCAACGAAACCCAACGGAGACCCAAAAACACGTCAAAAACACCCCAAACAAGAACAGGATCACCCCCCAAAACGAAAGAAAACCCCAAAAGCACGGATCCAATCCCCAAACCACCCTAAACCTACCTGATGTTCTCCAAATCCCAAAGTCCACTCCCAACCACCATAAAACCCATTAGGAACTCAACGAAACGCAACGGAAACCCCAAAACACCTCAAAAACACCCCAAAAGCGTACCGGATCAGAAGAAAAAACGTGATTTAACCCCCAAAAAACCCTTAAACCTACCTGATGTTCTCCTAAAGGTACAATCCACTCCCAACCACCAGAAAACGCAATTGAAACCCAACAAAACCCAACGGAGACCCCAAAACACGTCAAAAACACCCCAAAAAACAACTGGATCAGAAGAAAAAAATAAAACAAAAACCATGAATTTCCCCCCAAAACCACCCTAAACTCACCTGATCTTCTCCAAATCCCACATTTCACTCCCATTCACCATCATGACCAACCAGAACCCAATGAAGACCCCAAAACACCTCAAAAGCACCCCAAAATCAACACAGATCCTAAAAAAAAAAAATAAATAAAAAAATGCCATGATTTCACCACAAAAAAAAAAAATTAAGCCTACCTGATGTTCTCCAAAACCCACAATTTAACCTTTTCCACCACGATGACCACGGAAAACACAACGAAACCCAACGGAGACCCCAAAACACGTCAAAAACACACCAAAAAAGAACTGGATCAGAAGAAAAAAATAAAACAAAAACTATGAATTTCCCCCCCAAACAACCCTAAACTCACCTGATCTTCTCCAAAACCAAAAATGCACTTCCATTTACCTTTAAGACAGACGAGAACTCAACGAAACCCAACGGAGATCCAAAAACACGTCAAAAACACCCCAAACAAGAACAAGATCACCCCCCAAAACGAAAGAAAACCCCAAAAAGCACGGATCCAATCCCCAAACCACCCTAAACCTACCTGATGTTCTCCAAATCCCAAAGTCCACTCCCAACCACCATAAAACCCATTAGGAACTCAACGAAACGCAACGGAAACCCCAAAACACCTCAAAAACACCCCAAAAGCGTACCGGATCAGAAGAAAAAACGTGATTTAACCAAAAAAAACCCCTTAAACCTACCTGATGTTCTCCTAAAGGTACAATCCACTCCCAAACACCAGAAAACGCAATTGAAACCCAACAAAACCCAACGGAGACCCCAAAACACGTCAAAAACACCCCAAAAAACAACCGGATCAGAAGAAAAAAATAAAACAAAAACCATGAATTTCCCCCCAAAACCACCCTAAACTCACCTGATCTTCTCCAAATCCCACATTTCACTCCCATTCACCATCATGACCAACCAGAACCCAATGAAGACCCCAAAACACCTCAAAAGCACCCCAAAATCAACACAGATCCTAAAAAAAATAAAAAAAAATAAAAAATGCCATGATTTCACCACAAAAAAAAAAAATTAAGCCTACCTGATGTTCTCCAAAACCCACAATTTAACCTTTTCCACCACGATGACCACGGAAAACACAACGAAACCCAACGGAGACCCCAAAACACGTCAAAAACACCCCAAAAAACAACTGGATCAGAAGAAAAAAATAAAACAAAAACCATGAATTTCCCCCCAAAACCACCCTAAACTCACCTGATCTTCTCCAAATCCCACATTTCACTCCCATTCACCATCATGACCAACCAGAACCGAACGAAAACCAACGAAGACCCCAAAACACCTCAAAACCACCCCAAAATCAACCCAGATCCTAAAAAAAAAAAAACAAAATGCCATGATTTCACCCCAAAAAAACCTTAAACCTACCTGATCTTCTCCAAAACCCACAATCCACTCCTATTTAACATAATGACCAACAAGAACAAAGCAAAACGCAACGGAGAACCCAAAACACGTCAAAAACACCCCAGAAAAGATCGGGACCACCCCAAAACCAGAAGAAAACCCTAAAAAAAAAAGAAATCCCCCAAAACCATAGATTCACCCCCCAAAAAACCTTAAACTCACCTGATGTTCTACAAAACCCACAATTTAATATTTTCCACCATGATGACCACGAAAAACCCAACGAAGCCCAAGGGAGACCACAAAACACGTCAAAAACACCCCAAGAAAGAACAGGATAACCCCTAAAAACGAAAGAAAACCCCAAAAGCCATAGATCCACACCAAAAGTCCCCCTAAACCTACCTGATGTTCTCCAAAAG
Organism: Netta rufina; assembly: GCF_964035555.1. NCBI lineage: Eukaryota > Metazoa > Chordata > Aves > Anseriformes > Anatidae > Netta > Netta rufina. The sequence continues at coordinate 13,055,427 of NC_140143.1, forward strand.
CCACAATTTACGCTTTTTCACCATGATGACCAACATGAACCAAACGAAAACCCAAAGGAGACCCCAAAACACGTCAAAAACACCCCAAAAAAGAAAGGGATCACCCCCAAAATTGGAAGAAAATCCCTCAAAACCATAGATCCACCCCAAAACAACCCTAAACCTACCTGATGTTCTTCAAAACCCACAATTTACCCTTTTCCACCATGATGACCATGGAAAACACAACGAAACCCAACGGAGACCCCAAAACAAGTCGAAAACACCCCAAACAAGAACGGGATAACCCCTAAAAACGAAAGAAAACACCAAAACCCATAGATCCACCCCAAAAGCACCCTAAACGTACCTGATGTTCTCCAAAACCAACAATTTAAACTTTTCCACCATAATGACCACGGAAAACACAACGAAACCCAACGCAGAACCCAAAACACGTCAAAAACACCCCAAACAAGAACGGCATCACCCCCAAAATTGGAAGAAAATTCACCAAAACCATAGATCCACCCCAAAACCACCCTAAACCTACCTGATGTTCTCCAAATCCCAAAGTTCACTCCCAACCACCATAAAACCCATTAGGAACTCAACGAAACGCAACGGAAACCCCAAAACACCTCAAAAACACCCCAAAAGCGTACCGGATCAGAAGAAAAAACGTGATTTAACCCCCAAAAAACCCTTAAACCTACCTGATGTTCTCCTAAAGGTACAATCCACTCCCAAACACCAGAAAACGCAGTTGAAACCTAACAAAACCCAACGGAGACCCCAAAACACGTCAAAAACACCCCAAAAAACAACTGGATCAGAAGAAAAAAATAAAACAAAAACCATGAATTTCCCCCCAAAACTACCCTAAACTCACCTGATCTTCTCCAAATCCCACATTTCACTCCCATTCACCATCATGACCAACCAGAACCCAATGAAGACCCCAAAACACCTCAAAAGCACCCCAAAATCAACACAGATCCTAAAATATAAAAAAAAAATAAAAATAAAAAAATGCCATGATTTCACCCCAAAACCACCCTAAACCTACCTGATAGTCTCCAAATCCCAAAGTCCACTCCCAACCACCATAAAACCCATTAGGAACTCAACGAAACGCAATGGAAACCCCAAAACACCTCAAAAACACCCCAAAAAAGAACTGGATGAGAAGAAAAAACGCCAAAACTATGAATTTCCCCCCCAAACCACCCTAAACTCACCTGATCTTCTCCAAAACCAAAAATGCACTTCCATTTACCTTAACGACAGACGAGAACCCAACGAAACCCAAGGGAGACCCCAAAACACGTCAAAAACACCCCAAACAAGAACAGGATCACCCCCCAAACCGAAAGAAAACCCCCAAAAGCACGGATCCAATCCCCAAACCACCCTAAACCTACCTGATGTTCTCCAAATCCCAAAGTCCACTCCCAACCACCATAAAACCCATTAGGAACTCAACGAAACGCAACGGAAACCCCAAAACACCTCAAAAACACCCCAAAAGCGTACCGGATCAGAAGAAAAAACGTGATTTAACCCCCAAAAAACCCTTAAACCTACCTGATGTTCTCCTAAAGGTACAATCCACTCCCAAACACCAGAAAACGCAATTGAAACCCAACGGAGACCCCAAAACGCGTCAAAAACACCCCAAAAAACAACTGGATCAGAAGAAAAAAATAAAACAAAAACCATGAATTTCACCCCAAAACCACCCTAAACTCACCTGATCTTCTCCAAATCCCACATTTCACTCCCATTCACCATCATGACCAACCAGAACCCAACGAAACCCAATGAAGACCCCAAAACACCTCAAAACCACCCCAAAATCAACCCAGATCCTAAAAAAAAAAAAACAAAATGCCATGATTTCACCCCAAAAAAACCTTAAACCTACCTGATCTTCTCCAAAACCCACAATCCACTCCTATTTAACATAATGACCAACAAGAACAAAACAAAACGCAACGGAGAACCCAAAACACGTCAAAAACACCCCAGAAAAGATCGGGACCACCCCAAAACCAGAAGAAAACCCTAAAAAAAAAAAGAAATCCCCCAAAACCATAGATTCACCCCCCAAAAAACCTTAAACTCACCTGATGTTCTACAAAACCCACAATTTAATATTTTCCACCATGATGACCACGAAAAACCCAACGAAGCCCAAGGGAGACCACAAAACACGTCAAAAACACCCCAAGAAAGAACAGGATAACCCCTAAAAACGAAAGAAAACCCCAAAAGCCATAGATCCACACCAAAAGTCCCCCTAAACCTACCTGATGTTCTCCAAAAGCCACAATTTACGCTTTTTCACCATGATGACCAACATGAACCAAACGAAAACCCAAAGGAGACCCCAAAACACGTCAAAAACACCCCAAAAAAGAAAGGGATCACCCCCAAAATTGGAAGAAAATCCCTCAAAACCATAGATCCACCCCAAAACAACCCTAAACCTACCTGATGTTCTTCAAAACCCACAATTTACCCTTTTCCACCATGATGACCATGGAAAACACAACGAAACCCAACGGAGACCCCAAAACAAGTCGAAAACACCCCAAACAAGAACGGGATAACCCCTAAAAACGAAAGAAAACACCAAAACCCATAGATCCACCCCAAAAGCACCCTAAACGTACCTGATGTTCTCCAAAACCAACAATTTAAACTTTTCCACCATAATGACCACGGAAAAAACAACGAAACCCAACGCAGAACCCAAAACACGTCAAAAACACCCCAAACAAGAACGGCATCACCCCCAAAATTGGAAGAAAATTCACCAAAACCATAGATCCACCCCAAAACCACCCTAAACCTACCTGATGTTCTCCAAATCCCAAAGTTCACTCCCAACCACCATAAAACCCATTAGGAACTCAACGAAACGCAACGGAAACCCCAAAACACCTCAAAAACACCCCAAAAGCGTACCGGATCAGAAGAAAAAACGTGATTTAACCCCCAAAAAACCCTTAAACCTACCTGATGTTCTCCTAAAGGTACAATCCACTCCCAAACACCAGAAAACGCAGTTGAAACCTAACAAAACCCAACGGAGACCCCAAAACACGTCAAAAACACCCCAAAAAACAACTGGATCAGAAGAAAAAAATAAAACAAAAACCATGAATTTCCCCCCAAAACTACCCTAAACTCACCTGATCTTCTCCAAATCCCACATTTCACTCCCATTCACCATCATGACCAACCAGAACCCAATGAAGACCCCAAAACACCTCAAAAGCACCCCAAAATCAACACAGATCCTAAAATATAAAAAAATAAAAAAAATAAAAAAATGCCATGATTTCACCCCAAAACCACCCTAAACCTACCTGATAGTCTCCAAATCCCAAAGTCCACTCCCAACCACCATAAAACCCATTAGGAACTCAACGAAACGCAATGGAAACCCCAAAACACCTCAAAAACACCCCAAAAAAGAACTGGATGAGAAGAAAAAACGCCAAAACTATGAATTTCCCCCCCAAACCACCCTAAACTCACCTGATCTTCTCCAAAACCAAAAATGCACTTCCATTTACCTTAACGACAGACGAGAACCCAACGAAACCCAAGGGAGACCCCAAAACACGTCAAAAACACCCCAAACAAGAACAGGATCACCCCCCAAAACGAAAGAAAACCCCCAAAAGCACGGATCCAATCCCCAAACCACCCTAAACCTACCTGATGTTCTCCAAATCCCAAAGTCCACTCCCAACCACCATAAAACCCATTAGGAACTCAACGAAACGCAACGGAAACCCCAAAACACCTCAAAAACACCCCAAAAGCGTACCGGATCAGAAGAAAAAACGTGATTTAACCCCCAAAAAACCCTTAAACCTACCTGATGTTCTCCTAAAGGTACAATCCACTCCCAAACACCAGAAAACGCAATTGAAACCCAACGGAGACCCCAAAACGCGTCAAAAACACCCCAAAAAACAACTGGATCAGAAGAAAAAAATAAAACAAAAACCATGAATTTCACCCCAAAACCACCCTAAACTCACCTGATCTTCTCCAAATCCCACATTTCACTCCCATTCACCATCATGACCAACCAGAACCCAACGAAACCCAATGAAGACCCCAAAACACCTCAAAACCACCCCAAAATCAACCCAGATCCTAAAAAAAAAAAAACAAAATGCCATGATTTCACCCCAAAAAAACCTTAAACCTACCTGATCTTCTCCAAAACCCACAATCCACTCCTATTTAACATAATGACCAACAAGAACAAAACAAAACGCAACGGAGAACCCAAAACACGTCAAAAACACCCCAGAAAAGATCGGGACCACCCCAAAACCAGAAGAAAACCCTAAAAAAAAAAAGAAATCCCCCAAAACCATAGATTCACCCCCCAAAAAACCTTAAACTCACCTGATGTTCTACAAAACCCACAATTTAATATTTTCCACCATGATGACCACGAAAAACCCAACGAAGCCCAAGGGAGACCACAAAACACGTCAAAAACACCCCAAGAAAGAACAGGATAACCCCTAAAAACGAAAGAAAACCCCAAAAGCCATAGATCCACACCAAAAGTCCCCCTAAACCTACCTGATGTTCTCCAAAAGCCACAATTTACGCTTTTTCACCATGATGACCAACATGAACCAAACGAAAACCCAACGCAGACCCCAAAACACGTCAAAAACACCCCAAACAAGAACGGCATCACCCCCAAAATTGGAAGAAAATTCACCAAAACCATAGATCCACCCCAAAACCACCCTAAACCTACCTGATAGTCTCCAAATCCCAAAGTCCACTCCCAACCACCATAAAACCCATTAGGAACTCAACGAAACGCAATGGAAACCACAAAACACCTCAAAAACACCCCAAAAAAGAACTGGATGAGAAGAAAAAACGCCAAAACTATGAATTTCCCCCCCAAACCACCCTAAACTCACCTGATCTTCTCCAAAACCAAAAATGCACTTCCATTTACCTTAACGACAGACGAGAACCCAACGAAACCCAAGGGAGACCCCAAAACACGTCAAAAACACCCCAAACAAGAACAGGATCACCCCCCAAAACGAAAGAAAACCCCAAAAAGCACGGATCCAATCCCCAAACCACCCTAAACCTACCTGATGTTCTCCAAATCCCAAAGTCCACTCCCAGCCACCATAAAACCCATTACGAACTCAACGAAACGCAACGGAAACCACAAAACACCTCAAAAACACCCCAAAGCCAATCGAATCAGAAGAAAAAACGTCATTTAACCAAAAAAAACCCTTAAACCTACCTGATGTTCTCCTAAAGGTACAATCCACTCCCAACCACCAGAAAACCCAATGGAAACACAACAAAACCTACGGAGACCTCAAAACACGTCAAAAACACCCCAAAAAAGAACTGGATCAGAAGAATAATACAAAACAAAAACCATGAATTTCCCCCCAAAACCACCCTAAACTCACCTGATCTTCTCCAAATCCCACATTTCACTCCCATTCACCATCATGACCAACCAGAACCCAACGAAACCCAACGAAGACCCCAAAACACCTCAAAACCACCCCAAAATCAACCCAGATCCTAAAAAAAAAAAATAAAAATAAAAAAATGCCATGATTTCACCACAAAAAAAAAAAAATTAAGCCTACCTGATCTTCTCCAAAACCCACAATTTAACCTTTTCCACCACGATGACCACGGAAAACACAACGAAACCCAACAGAGACCCCAAAACACGTCAAAAACACACCATAAAAGAACAGGATAAGAAGAAAAAACCCCCAAACTATGAATTTCCCCCCCAAACAACCCTAAACTCACCTGATCTTCTCCAAAACCAAAAATGCACTTCCATTTACCTTTAAGACAGACGAGAACCCAACGAAACCCAACGGAGACCCAAAAACACGTCAAAAACACCCCAAACAAGAACAGGATCACCCCCCAAAACGAAAGAAAACCCCAAAAAGCACGGATCCAATCCCCAAACCACCCTAAACCTACCTGATGTTCTCCAAATCCCAAAGTCCACTCCCAACCACCATAAAACCCATTAGGAACTCAACGAAATGCAACGGAAACCCCAAAACACGTCAAAAACACCCCAAAAGCGTACCGGATCAGAAGAAAAAACGTGATTTAACCAAAAAAAACCCCTTAAACCTACCTGATGTTCTCCTAAAGGTACAATCCACTCCCAAACACCAGAAAACGCAATTGAAACCCAACGGAGACCCCAAAACACGTCAAAAACACCCCAAAAAACAACTGGATCAGAAGAAAAAAATAAAACAAAAACCATGAATTTCCCCCCAAAACCACCCTAAACTCACCTGATCTTCTCCAAATCCCACATTTCACTCCCATTCACCATCATGACCAACCAGAACCCAACGAAACCCAACGAAGACCCCAAAACACCTCAAAACCACCCCAAAATCAACCCAGATCCTAAAAAAAAAAAACAAAATGCCATGATTTCACCCCAAAAAAACCTTAAACCTACCTGATCTTCTCCAAAACCCACAATCCACTCCTATTTAACATAATGACCAACAAGAACAAAACAAAACGCAACGGAGAACCCAAAACACGTCAAAAACACCCCAGAAAAGATCGGGACCACCCCAAAACCAGAAGAAAACCCTAAAAAAAAAAGAAATCCCCCAAAACCATAGATTCACCCCCCAAAAAAACTTAAACTCACCTGATGTTCTACAAAACCCACAATTTAATATTTTCCACCATGATGACCACGAAAAACCCAACGAAGCCCAAGGGAGACCACGTCAAAACACGTCAAAAACACCCCAAAAAAGAACAGGATAACCCCTAAAAACGAAAGAAAACCCCAAAAGCCATAGATCCACACCAAAAGTCCCCCTAAACCTACCTGATGTTCTCCAAAAGCCACAATTTACGCTTTTTCACCATGATGACCAACATGAACCAAACGAAAACCCAAAGGAGACCCCAAAACACGTCAAAAACACCCCAAAAAAGAAAGGGATCACCCCCAAAATTGGAAGAAAATCCCTCAAAACCATAGATCCACCCCAAAACAACCCTAAACCTACCTGATGTTCTTCAAAACCCACAATTTACCCTTTTCCACCATGATGACCATGGAAAACACAACGAAACCCAACGGAGACCCCAAAACAAGTCAAAAACACCCCAAACAAGAACGGGATAACCCCTAAAAACGAAAGAAAACACCAAAACCCATAGATCCACCCCAAAAGCACCCTAAACCTACCTGATGTTCTCCAAAACCAACAATTTAAACTTTTCCACCATAATGACCACGGAAAACACAACGAAACCCAACGCAGACCCCAAAACACGTCAAAAACACCCCAAACAAGAACGGCATCACCCCCAAAATTGGAAGAAAATTCACCAAAACCATAGATCCACCCCAAAACCACCCTAAACCTACCTGATAGTCTCCAAATCCCAAAGTCCACTCCCAACCACCATAAAACCCATTAGGAACTCAACGAAACGCAACGGAAACCCCAAAACACCTCAAAAACACCCCAAAAAAGAACTGGATGAGAAGAAAAAAACCCCAAAACTATGAATTTCCCCCCCAAACCACCCTAAACTCACCTGATCTTCTCCAAAACCAAAAATGCACTTCCATTTACCTTAACGACAGACGAGAACCCAACGAAACCCAAGGGAGACCCAAAAACACGTCAAAAACGCCCCAAACAAGAACAGGATCACCCCCCAAAACGAAAGAAAACCCCAAAAAGCACGGATCCAATCCCCAAACCACCCTAAACCTACCTGATGTTCTCCAAATCCCAAAGTCCACTCCCAGCCACCATAAAACCCATTACGAACTCAACGAAACGCAACGGAAACCACAAAACACCTCAAAAACACCCCAAAGCCAATCGAATCAGAAGAAAAAACGTCATTTAACCAAAAAAAACCCTTAAACCTACCTGATGTTCTCCTAAATGTACAATCCACTCCCAACCACCAGAAAACCCAATGGAAACCCAACAAAACCTATGCAGACCCCAAAACACGTCAAAAACACCCCAAAAAAGAACTGGATCAGAAGAATAATACAAAACAAAAACCATGAATTTCCCCCCAAAACCACCCTAAACTCACCTGATCTTCTCCAAATCCCACATTTCACTCCCATTCACCATCATGACCAACCAGAACCCAACGAAACCCAACGAAGACCCCAAAACACCTCAAAACCACCCCAAAATCAACCCAGATCCTAAAAAAAAAAAAAATAAAAATAAAAAAAATGCCATGATTTCACCCCAAGAAAAAAAAATTAAGCCTACCTGATGTTCTCCAAAACCCACAATTTAACCTTTTCCACCACGATGACCACGGAAAACACAACGAAACCCAACGGAGACCCCAAAACACGTCAAAAACACACCATAAAAGAACAGGATAAGAAGAAAAAAACCCCCAAACTATGAATTTCCCCCCCAAACAACCCTAAACTCACCTGATCTTCTCCAAAACCAAAAATGCACTTCCATTTACCTTTAAGACAGACGAGAACCCAACGAAACCAACGGAGACCCAAAAACACGTCAAAAACACCCCAAACAAGAACAGGATCACCCCCCAAAACGAAAGAAAACCCCCCAAAAGCACGGATCCAATCCCCAAACCACCCTAAACCTACCTGATGTTCTCCAAATCCCAAAGTCCACTCCCAACCACCATAAAACCCATTAGGAACTCAACGAAACGCAACGGAAACCCCAAAACACGTCAAAAACACCCCAAAAGCGTACCGGATCAGAGAAAAAACGTGATTTAACCCCAAAAAAACCCTTAAACCTACCTGATGTTCTCCTAAAGGTACAATCCACTCCCAACCACCAGAAAACGCAATTGAAACCCAACAAAACCCAACGGAGACCCCAAAACACGTCAAAAACACCCCAAAAAACAACTGGATCAGAAGAAAAAAATAAAACAAAAACCATGAATTTCCCCCCAAAACCACCCTAAACTCACCTGATCTTCTCCAAATCCCACATTTCACTCCCATTCACCATCATGACCAACCAGAACCCAACGAAACCCAATGAAGACCCCAAAACACCTCAAAAGCACCCCAAAATCAACCCAGAGCCTAAAAAAAAAAAAATAAAAATAAAAAAATGCCATGATTTCACCACAAAAAAAAAAAAAATTAAGCCTACCTGATGTTCTCCAAAACCCACAATTTAACCTTTTCCACCACGATGACCACGGAAAACACAACGAAACCCAACGGAGACCCCAAAACACGTCAAAAACACACCATAAAAGAACAGGATAAGAAGAAAAAACCCCCAAACTATGAATTTCCCCCCCAAACAACCCTAAACTCACCTGATCTTCTCCAAAACCAAAAATGCACTTCCATTTACCTTTAAGACAGACGAGAACTCAACGAAACCCAACGGAGATCCAAAAACACGTCAAAAACACCCCAAACAAGAACAGGATCACCCCCCAAAACGAAAGAAAACCCCAAAAAGCACGGATCCAATCCCCAAACCACCCTAAACCTACCTGATGTTCTCCAAATCCCAAAGTCCACTCCCAACCACCATAAAACCCATTAGGAACTCAACAAAATGCAACGGAAACCCCAAAACACCTCAAAAACACCCCAAAAGCGTACCGGATCAGAAGAAAAAACGTGATTTAACCCCAAAAAAAACCCTTAAACCTACCTGATGTTCTCCTAAAGGTACAATCCACTCCCAAACACCAGAAAACCCAATGGAAACCCAACAAAACCTACGGAGACCCCAAAACACGTCAAAAACACCCCAAAAAAGAACTGGATCAGAAGAATAATACAAAACAAAAACCATGAATTTCCCCCCAAAACCACCCTAAACTCACCTGATCTTCTCCAAATCCCACATTTCACTCCCATTCACCATCATGACCAACCAGAACCCAACGAAACCCAATGAAGACCCCAAAACACCTCAAAAGCACCCCAAAATCAACCCAGAGCCTAAAAAAAAAAAATAAAAATAAAAAAATGCCATGATTTCACCACAAAAAAAAAAAAAATTAAGCCTACCTGATGTTCTCCAAAACCCACAATTTAACCTTTTCCACCACGATGACCACGGAAAACACAACGAAACCCAACGGAGACCCCAAAACACGTCAAAAACACACCATAAAAGAACAGGATAAGAAGAAAAAACCCCCAAACTATGAATTTCCCCCCCAAACAACCCTAAACTCACCTGATCTTCTCCAAAACCAAAAATGCACTTCCATTTACCTTTAAGACAGACGAGAACTCAACGAAACCCAACGGAGATCCAAAAACACGTCAAAAACACCCCAAACAAGAACAGGATCACCCCCCAAAACGAAAGAAAACCCCAAAAAGCACGGATCCAATCCCCAAACCACCCTAAACCTACCTGATGTTCTCCAAATCCCAAAGTCCACTCCCAAACACCATAAAACCCATTAGGAACTCAACAAAATGCAACGGAAACCCCAAAACACGTCAAAAACACCCCAAAAGCGTACCGGATCAGAAGAAAAAACGTGATTTAACCCCAAAAAAACCCTTAAACCTACCTGATGTTCTCCTAAAGGTACAATCCACTCCCAACCACCAGAAAACGCAATTGAAACCCAACGGAGACCCCAAAACACGTCAAAAACACCCCAAAAAACAACTGGATCAGAAGAAAAAAATAAAACAAAAACCATGAATTTCCCCCCAAAACCACCCTAAACTCACCTGATCTTCTCCAAATCCCACATTTCACTCCCATTCACCATCATGACCAACCAGAACCCAACGAAACCCAACGAAGACCCCAAAACACCTCAAAACCACCCCAAAATCAACCCAGATCCTAAAAAAAAAAAAAACAAAATGCCATGATTTCACCCCAAAAAAACCTTAAACCTACCTGATCTTCTCCAAAACCCACAATCCACTCCTATTTAACATAATGACCAACAAGAACAAAACAAAACGCAACGGAGAACCCAAAACACGTCAAAAACACCCCAGAAAAGATCGGGACCACCCCAAAACCAGAAGAAAACCCTAAAAAAAAAAAGAAATCCCCCAAAACCATAGATTCACCCCCCAAAAAACCTTAAACTCACCTGATGTTCTACAAAACCCACAATTTAATATTTTCCACCATGATGACCACGAAAAACCCAACGAAGCCCAAGGGAGACCACAAAACACGTCAAAAACACCCCAAAAAAGAACAGGATAACCCCTAAAAACGAAAGAAAACCCCAAAAGCCATAGATCCACACCAAAAGTCCCCCTAAACCTACCTGATGTTCTCCAAAAGCCACAATTTACGCTTTTTCACCATGATGACCAACATGAACCAAACGAAAACCCAAAGGAGACCCCAAAACACGTCAAAAACACCCCAAAAAAGAAAGGGATCACCCCCAAAATTGGAAGAAAATCCCTCAAAACCATAGATCCACCCCAAAACAACCCTAAACCTACCTGATGTTCTTCAAAACCCACAATTTACCCTTTTCCACCATGATGACCATGGAAAACACAACGAAACCCAACGGAGACCCCAAAACAAGTCAAAAACACCCCAAACAAGAACGGCATCACCCCCAAAATTGGAAGAAAATTCACCAAAACCATAGATCCACCCCAAAACCACCCTAAACCTACCTGATAGTCTCCAAATCCCAAAGTCCACTCCCAACCACCATAAAACACATTAGGAACTCAACGAAACGCAACGGAAACCCCAAAACACCTCAAAAACACCCCAAAAAAGAACTGGATGAGAAGAAAATACGCCAAAACTATGAATTTCCCCCCCAAACCACCCTAAACTCATCTGATCTTCTCCAAAACCAAAAATGCACTTCCATTTACCTTAACGACAGACGAGAACCCAACGAAACCCAAGGGAGACCCCAAAACACGTCAAAAACACCCCAAACAAGAACAGGATCACCCCCCAAACCGAAAGAAAACCCCCAAAAGCACGGATCCAATCCCCAAACCACCCTAAACCTACCTGATGTTCTCCAAATCCCAAAGTCCACTCCCAACCACCATAAAACCCATTAGGAACTCAACGAAACGCAACGGAAACCCCAAAACACCTCAAAAACACCCCAAAAGCGTACCGGATCAGAAGAAAAAACGTGATTTAACCCCAAAAAAACCCTTAAACCTACCTGATGTTCTCCTAAAGGTACAATCCACTCCCAAACACCAGAAAACGCAATTGAAACCCAACGGAGACCCCAAAACGCGTCAAAAACACCCCAAAAAACAACTGGATCAGAAGAAAAAAATAAAACAAAAACCATGAATTTCCCCCCAAAACCACCCTAAACTCACCTGATCTTCTCCAAATCCCACATTTCACTCCCATTCACCATCATGACCAACCAGAACCCAACGAAACCCAATGAAGACCCCAAAACACCTCAAAACCACCCCAAAATCAACCCAGATCCTAAAAAAAAAAAACAAAATGCCATGATTTCACCCCAAAAAAACCTTAAACCTACCTGATCTTCTCCAAAACCCACAATCCACTCCTATTTAACATAATGACCAACAAGAACAAAACAAAACGCAACGGAGAACCCAAAACACGTCAAAAACACCCCAGAAAAGATCGGGACCACCCCAAAACCAGAAGAAAACCCTAAAAAAAAAAAGAAATCCCCCAAAACCATAGATTCACCCCCCAAAAAACCTTAAACTCACCTGATGTTGTACAAAACCCACAATTTAATATTTTCCACCATGATGACCACGAAAAACCCAACGAAGCCCAAGGGAGACCACAAAACACGTCAAAAACACCCCAAAAAAGAACAGGATAACCCCTAAAAACGAAAGAAAACCCCAAAAGCCATAGATCCACACCAAAAGTCCCCTAAACCTACCTGATGTTCTCCAAAAGCCACAATTTACGCTTTTTCACCATGATGACCAACATGAACCAAACGAAAACCCAAAGGAGACCCCAAAACACGTCAAAAACACCCCAAAAAAGAAAGGGATCACCCCCAAAATTGGAAGAAAATCCCTCAAAACCATAGATCCACCCCAAAACAACCCTAAACCTACCTGATGTTCTTCAAAACCCACAATTTACCCTTTTCCACCATGATGACCATGGAAAACACAACGAAACCCAACGGAGACCCCAAAACAAGTCAAAAACACCCCAAACAAGAACGGCATCACCCCCAAAATTGGAAGAAAATTCACCAAAACCATAGATCCACCCCAAAACCACCCTAAACCTACCTGATAGTCTCCAAATCCCAAAGTCCACTCCCAACCACCATAAAACACATTAGGAACTCAACGAAACGCAACGGAAACCCCAAAACACCTCAAAAACACCCCAAAAAAGAACTGGATGAGAAGAAAATACGCCAAAACTATGAATTTCCCCCCCAAACCACCCTAAACTCATCTGATCTTCTCCAAAACCAAAAATGCACTTCCATTTACCTTAACGACAGACGAGAACCCAACGAAACCCAAGGGAGACCCCAAAACACGTCAAAAACACCCCAAACAAGAACAGGATCACCCCCCAAACCGAAAGAAAACCCCCAAAAGCACGGATCCAATCCCCAAACCACCCTAAACCTACCTGATGTTCTCCAAATCCCAAAGTCCACTCCCAACCACCATAAAACCCATTAGGAACTCAACGAAACGCAACGGAAACCCCAAAACACCTCAAAAACACCCCAAAAGCGTACCGGATCAGAAGAAAAAACGTGATTTAACCCCAAAAAAACCCTTAAACCTACCTGATGTTCTCCTAAAGGTACAATCCACTCCCAAACACCAGAAAACGCAATTGAAACCCAACGGAGACCCCAAAACGCGTCAAAAACACCCCAAAAAACAACTGGATCAGAAGAAAAAAATAAAACAAAAACCATGAATTTCCCCCCAAAACCACCCTAAACTCACCTGATCTTCTCCAAATCCCACATTTCACTCCCATTCACCATCATGACCAACCAGAACCCAACGAAACCCAATGAAGACCCCAAAACACCTCAAAACCACCCCAAAATCAACCCAGATCCTAAAAAAAAAAAAACAAAATGCCATGATTTCACCCCAAAAAAAACCTTAAACCTACCTGATCTTCTCCAAAACCCACAATCCACTCCTATTTAACATAATGACCAACAAGAACAAAACAAAACGCAACGGAGAACCCAAAACACGTCAAAAACACCCCAGAAAAGATCGGGACCACCCCAAAACCAGAAGAAAACCCTAAAAAAAAAAAGAAATCCCCCAAAACCATAGATTCACCCCCCAAAAAACCTTAAACTCACCTGATGTTGTACAAAACCCACAATTTAATATTTTCCACCATGATGACCACGAAAAACCCAACGAAGCCCAAGGGAGACCACAAAACACGTCAAAAACACCCCAAAAAAGAACAGGATAACCCCTAAAAACGAAAGAAAACCCCAAAAGCCATAGATCCACACCAAAAGTCCCCCTAAACCTACCTGATGTTCTCCAAAAGCCACAATTTACGCTTTTTCACCATGATGACCAACATGAACCAAACGAAAACCCAAAGGAGACCCCAAAACACGTCAAAAACACCCCAAACAAGAACGGCATCACCCCCAAAATTGGAAGAAAATTCACCAAAACCATAGATCCACCCCAAAACCACCATAAACCTACCTGATAGTCTCCAAATCCCAAAGTCCACTCCCAACCACCATAAAACCCATTAGGAACTCAACGAAACGCAATGGAAACCACAAAACACCTCAAAAACACCCCAAAAAAGAACTGGATGAGAAGAAAAAACGCCAAAACTATGAATTTCCCCCCCAAACCACCCTAAACTCACCTGATCTTCTCCAAAACCAAAAATGCACTTCCATTTACCTTAACGACAGACGAGAACCCAACGAAACCCAAGGGAGACCCCAAAACACGTCAAAAACACCCCAAACAAGAACAGGATCACCCCCCAAAACGAAAGAAAACCCCAAAAAGCACGGATCCAATCCCCAAACCACCCTAAACCTACCTGATGTTCTCCAAATCCCAAAGTCCACTCCCAACCACCATAAAACCCATTACGAACTCAACGAAACGCAACGGAAACCCCAAAACACCTCAAAAACACCCCAAAAGCGTACCGGATCAGAAGAAAAAACGTGATTTAACCCCCCGAAAAAACCCTTAAACCTACCTGATGTTTTCCTAAAGGTACAATCCACTCCCAAACACCAGAAAACGCAATTGAAACCCAACAAAACCCAACGGAGACCCCAAAACACGTCAAAAACACCCCAAAAAAGAACTGGATCAGAAGAAAAAAATAAAACAAAAACCATGAATTTCCCCCCAAAACCACCCTAAACTCACCTGATCTTCTCCAAATCCCACATTTCACTCCCATTCACCATCATGACCAACCAGAACCCAACGAAACCCAACGAAGACCCCAAAACACCTCAAAACCACCCCAAAATCAACCCAGATCCTAAAAAAAAAAAACAAAATGCCATGATTTCACCCCAAAAAAACCTTAAACCTACCTGATCTTCTCCAAAACCCACAATCCACTCCTATTTAACATAATGACCAACAAGAACAAAACAAAACGCAACGGAGAACCCAAAACACGTCAAAAACACCCCAGAAAAGATCGGGACCACCCCAAAACCAGAAGAAAACCCTAAAAAAAAAAGAAATCCCCCAAAACCATAGATTCACCCCCCAAAAAACCTTAAACTCACCTGATGTTCTACAAAACCCACAATTTAATATTTTCCACCATGATGACCACGAAAAACCCAACGAAGCCCAAGGGAGACCACGTCAAAACACGTCAAAAACACCCCAAAAAAGAACAGGATAACCCCTAAAAACGAAAGAAAACCCCAAAAGCCATAGATCCACACCAAAAGTCCCCCTAAACCTACCTGATGTTCTCCAAAAGCCACAATTTACGCTTTTTCACCATGATGACCAACATGAACCAAACGAAAACCCAAAGGAGACCCCAAAACACGTCAAAAACACCCCAAAAAAGAAAGGGATCACCCCCAAAATTGGAAGAAAATCCCTCAAAACCATAGATCCACCCCAAAACAACCCTAAACCTACCTGATGTTCTTCAAAACCCACAATTTACCCTTTTCCACCATGATGACCATGGAAAACACAACGAAACCCAACGGAGACCCCAAAACAAGTCAAAAACACCCCAAACAAGAACGGGATAACCCCTAAAAACGAAAGAAAACACCAAAACCCATAGATCCACCCCAAAAGCACCCTAAACCTACCTGATGTTCTCCAAAACCAACAATTTAAACTTTTCCACCATAATGACCACGGAAAACACAACGAAACCCAACGCAGACCCCAAAACACGTCAAAAACACCCCAAACAAGAACGGCATCACCCCCAAAATTGGAAGAAAATTCACCAAAACCATAGATCCACCCCAAAACCACCCTAAACCTACCTGATAGTCTCCAAATCCCAAAGTCCACTCCCAACCACCATAAAACCCATTAGGAACTCAACGAAACGCAACGGAAACCCCAAAACACCTCAAAAACACCCCAAAGCCAATCGAATCAGAAGAAAAAACGTCATTTAACCAAAAAAAACCCTTAAACCTACCTGATGTTCTCCTAAATGTACAATCCACTCCCAACCACCAGAAAACCCAATGGAAACCCAACAAAACCTACGGAGACCCCAAAACACGTCAAAAACACCCCAAAAAAGAACTGGATCAGAAGAATAATACAAAACAAAAACCATGAATTTCCCCCCAAAACCACCCTAAACTCACCTGATCTTCTCCAAATCCCACATTTCACTCCCATTCACCATCATGACCAACCAGAACCCAACGAAACCCAACGAAGACCCCAAAACACCTCAAAACCACCCCAAAATCAACCCAGATCCTAAAAAAAAAAAATAAAAATAAAAAAATGCCATGATTTCACCACAAAAAAAAAAAAATTAAGCCTACCTGATGTTCTCCAAAACCCACAATTTAACCTTTTCCACCACGATGACCACGGAAAACACAACGAAACCCAACGGAGACCCCAAAACACGTCAAAAACACACCATAAAAGAACAGGATAAGAAGAAAAAACCCCCAAACTATGAATTTCCCCCCCAAACAACCCTAAACTCACCTGATCTTCTCCAAAACCAAAAATGCACTTCCATTTACCTTAACGACAGACGAGAACCCAACGAAACCCAATGGAGACCCAAAAACACGTCAAAAACACCCCAAACAAGAACAGGATCACCCCCCAAAATGAAAGAAAACCCCAAAAAGCACGGATCCAATCCCCAAACCACCCTAAACCTACCTGATGTTCTCCAAATCCCAAAGTCCACTCCCAACCACCATAAAACCCATTACGAACTCAACGAAACGCAACGGAAACCCCAAAACACCTCAAAAACACCCCAAAAGCGTACCGGATCAGAAGAAAAAACGTGATTTAACCCCCAAAAAACCCTTAAACCTACCTGATGTTCTCCTAAATGTACAATCCACTCCCAAACACCAGAAAACGCAATTGAAACCCAACAAAACCCAACGGAGACCCCAAAACACGTCAAAAACACCCCAAAAAACAACTGGATCAGAAGAAAAAAATAAAACAAAAACCATGAATTTCCCCCCAAAACCACCCTAAACTCACCTGATCTTCTCCAAATCCCACATTTCACTCCCATTCACCATCATGACCAACCAGAACCCAACGAAACCCAATGAAGACCCCAAAACACCTCAAAACCACCCCAAAATCAACCCAGATCCTAAAAAAAAAAAACAAAATGCCATGATTTCACCCCAAAAAAACCTTAAACCTACCTGATCTTCTCCAAAACCCACAATCCACTCCTATTTAACATAATGACCAACAAGAACAAAACAAAACGCAACGGAGAACCCAAAACACGTCAAAAACACCCCAGAAAAGATCGGGACCACCCCAAAACCAGAAGAAAACCCTAAAAAAAAAAAAGAAATCCCCCAAAACCATAGATTCACCCCCCAAAAAACCTTAAACTCACCTGATGTTCTACAAAACCCACAATTTAATATTTTCCACCATGATGACCACGAAAAACCCAACGAAGCCCAAGGGAGACCACGTCAAAACACGTCAAAAACACCCCAAGAAAGAACAGGATAACCCCTAAAAACGAAAGAAAACCCCAAAAGCCATAGATCCACACCAAAAGTCCCCCTAAACCTACCTGATGTTCTCCAAAAGCCACAATTTACGCTTTTTCACCATGATGACCAACATGAACCAAACGAAAACCCAAAGGAGACCCCAAAACACGTCAAAAACACCCCAAAAAAGAAAGGGATCACCCCCAAAATTGGAAGAAAATCCCTCAAAACCATAGATCCACCCCAAAACAACCCTAAACCTACCTGATGTTCTTCAAAACCCACAATTTACCCTTTTCCACCATGATGACCATGGAAAACACAACGAAACCCAACGGAGACCCCAAAACAAGTCAAAAACACCCCAAACAAGAACGGGATAACCCCTAAAAACGAAAGAAAACACCAAAACCCATAGATCCACCCCAAAAGCACCCTAAACCTACCTGATGTTCTCTGATGTTCTCCAAAACCAACAATTTAAACTTTTCCACCATAATGACCACGGAAAACACAACGAAACCCAACGCAGACCCCAAAACACGTCAAAAACACCCCAAACAAGAACGGCATCACCCCCAAAATTGGAAGAAAATTCACCAAAACCATAGATCCACCCCAAAACCACCATAAACCTACCTGATAGTCTCCAAATCCCAAAGTCCACTCCCAACCACCATAAAACCCATTAGGAACTCAACGAAACGCAACGGAAACCACAAAACGCCTCAAAAACACCCCAAAAAAGAACTGGATGAGAAGAAAAAACCCCAAAACTATGAATTTCCCCCCCAAACCACCCTAAACTCACCTGATCTTCTCCAAAACCAAAAATGCACTTCCATTTACCTTAACGACAGACGAGAACCCAACGAAACCCAAGGGAGACCCCAAAACACGTCAAAAACACCCCAAACAAGAACAGGATCACCCCCCAAAACGAAAGAAAACCCCAAAAAGCACGGATCCAATCCCCAAACCACCCTAAACCTACCTGATGTTCTCCAAATCCCAAAGTCCACTCCCAGCCACCATAAAACCCATTACGAACTCAACGAAACGCAACGGAAACCCCAAAACACCTCAAAAACACCCCAAACAAGAACAGGATCACCCCCCAAAACGAAAGAAAACCCCAAAAAGCACGGATCCAATCCCCAAACCACCCTAAACCTACCTGATGTTCTCCAAATCCCAAAGTCCACTCCCAACCACCATAAAACCCATTAGGAACTCAACGAAACGCAACGGAAACCCCAAAACACCTCAAAAACACCCCAAAGCCAATCGAATCAGAAGAAAAAACGTCATTTAACCAAAAAAAACCCTTAAACCTACCTGATGTTTTCCTAAATGTACAATCCACTCCCAAACACCAGAAAACCCAATGGAAACCCAACAAAACCTACGGAGACCCCAAAACACGTCAAAAACAGCCCAAAAAAGAACTGGATCAGAAGAATAATACAAAACAAAAACCATGAATTTCCCCCCAAAACCACCCTAAACTCACCTGATCTTCTCCAAATCCCACATTTCACTCCCATTCACCATCATGACCAACCAGAACCCAACGAAACCCAACGAAGACCCCAAAACACCTCAAAACCACCCCAAAATCAACCCAGATCCTAAAAAAAAAAAAATAAAAATAAAAAAATGCCATGATTTCACCACAAAAAAAAAAAAATTAAGCCTACCTGATGTTCTCCAAAACCCACAATTTAACCTTTTCCACCACGATGACCACGGAAAACACAACGAAACCCAACGGAGACCCCAAAACACGTCAAAAACACACCATAAAAGAACAGGATAAGAAGAAAAAAACCCAAAACTATGAATTTCCCCCCCAAACAACCCTAAACTCACCTGATCTTCTCCAAAACCAAAAATGCACTTCCATTTACCTTTAAGACAGACGAGAACCCAACGAAACCCAACGGAGACCCAAAAACACGTCAAAAACACCCCAAACAAGAACAGGATCACCCCCCAAAACGAAAGAAAACCCCAAAAAGCACGGATCCAATCCCCAAACCACCCTAAACCTACCTGATGTTCTCCAAATCCCAAAGTCCACTCCCAACCACCATAAAACCCATTACGAACTCAACGAAACGCAACGGAAACCCCAAAACACCTCAAAAACACCCCAAAAGCGTACCGGATCAGAAGAAAAAACGTGATTTAACCCCCCGAAAAAACCCTTAAACCTACCTGATGTTTTCCTAAAGGTACAATCCACTCCCAAACACCAGAAAACGCAATTGAAACCCAACAAAACCCAACGGAGACCCCAAAACACGTCAAAAACACCCCAAAAAACAACTGGATCAGAAGAAAAAAATAAAACAAAAACCATGAATTTCCCCCCCAAACCACCCTAAACTCACCTGATCTTCTCCAAATCCCACATTTCACTCCCATTCACCATCATGACCAACCAGAACCCAACGAAACCCAACGAAGACCCCAAAACACCTCAAAACCACCCCAAAATCAACCCAGATCCTAAAAAAAAAAAAAACAAAATGCCATGATTTCACCCCAAAAAAACCTTAAACCTACCTGATCTTCTCCAAAACCCACAATCCACTCCTATTTAACATAATGACCAACAAGAACAAAGCAAAACGCAACGGAGAACCCAAAACACGTCAAAAACACCCCAGAAAAGATCGGGACCACCCCAAAACCAGAAGAAAACCCTAAAAAAAAAGAAATCCCCCAAAACCATAGATTCACCCCCCAAAAAACCTTAAACTCACCTGATGTTCTACAAAACCCACAATTTAATATTTTCCACCATGATGACCACGAAAAACCCAACGAAGCCCAAGGGAGACCACGTCAAAACACGTCAAAAACACCCCAAAAAAGAACAGGATAACCCCTAAAAACGAAAGAAAACCCCAAAAGCCATAGATCCACACCAAAAGTCCCCCTAAACCTACCTGATGTTCTCCAAAAGCCACAATTTACGCTTTTTCACCATGATGACCAACATGAACCAAACGAAAACCCAAAGGAGACCCCAAAACACGTCAAAAACACCCCAAAAAAGAAAGGGATCACCCCCAAAATTGGAAGAAAATCCCTCAAAACCATAGATCCACCCCAAAACAACCCTAAACCTACCTGATGTTCTTCAAAACCCACAATTTACCCTTTTCCACCATGATGACCATGGAAAACACAACGAAACCCAACGGAGACCCCAAAACAAGTCAAAAACACCCCAAACAAGAACGGGATAACCCCTAAAAACGAAAGAAAACACCAAAACCCATAGATCCACCCCAAAAGCACCCTAAACCTACCTGATGTTCTCCAAAACCAACAATTTAAACTTTTCCACCATAATGACCACGGAAAACACAACGAAACCCAACGCAGACCCCAAAACACGTCAAAAACACCCCAAACAAGAACGGCATCACCCCCAAAATTGGAAGAAAATTCACCAAAACCATAGATCCACCCCAAAACCACCATAAACCTACCTGATAGTCTCCAAATCCCAAAGTCCACTCCCAACCACCATAAAACCCATTAGGAACTCAACGAAACGCAACGGAAACCACAAAACGCCTCAAAAACACCCCAAAAAAGAACTGGATGAGAAGAAAAAACGCCAAAACTATGAATTTCCCCCCCAAACCACCCTAAACTCACCTGATCTTCTCCAAAACCAAAAATGCACTTCCATTTACCTTAACGACAGACGAGAACCCAACGAAACCCAACGGAGACCCCAAAACACGTCAAAAACACCCCAAACAAGAACAGGATCACCCCCCAAAACGAAAGAAACCCCCAAAAAGCACGGATCCAATCCCCAAACCACCCTAAACCTACCTGATGTTCTCCAAATCCCAAAGTCCACTCCCAGCCACCATAAAACCCATTACGAACTCAACGAAACGCAACGGAAACCACAAAACACCTCAAAAACACCCCAAAGCCAATCGAATCAGAAGAAAAAACGTCATTTAACCAAAAAAAACCCTTAAACCTACCTGATGTTCTCCTAAATGTACAATCCACTCCCAAGCACCAGAAAACCCAATGGAAACACAACAAAACCTACGGAGACCCCAAAACACGTCAAAAACACCCCAAAAAAGAACTGGATCAGAAGAATAATACAAAACAAAAACCATGAATTTCCCCCCAAAACCACCCTAAACTCACCTGATCTTCTCCAAATCCCACATTTCACTCCCATTCACCATCATGACCAACCAGAACCCAACGAAACCCAACGAAGACCCCAAAACACCTCAAAACCACCCCAAAATCAACCCAGATCCTAAAAAAAAAAAATAAAAATAAAAAAATGCCATGATTTCACCACAAAAAAAAAAAAAATAAGCCTACCTGATGTTCTCCAAAACCCACAATTTAACCTTTTCCACCACGATGACCACGGAAAACACAACGAAACCCAACGGAGACCCCAAAACACGTCAAAAACACACCATAAAAGAACAGGATAAGAAGAAAAAAACCCAAAACTATGAATTTCCCCCCCAAACAACCCTAAACTCACCTGATCTTCTCCAAAACCAAAAATGCACTTCCATTTACCTTTAAGACAGACGAGAACCCAACGAAACCCAACGGAGACCCAAAAACACGTCAAAAACACCCCAAACAAGAACAGGATCACCCCCCAAAACGAAAGAAAACCCCAAAAAGCACGGATCCAATCCCCAAACCACCCTAAACCTACCTGATGTTCTCCAAATCCCAAAGTCCACTCCCAACCACCATAAAACCCATTACGAACTCAACGAAACGCAACGGAAACCCCAAAACACCTCAAAAACACCCCAAAAGCGTACCGGATCAGAAGAAAAAACGTGATTTAACCCCCAAAAAACCCTTAAACCTACCTGATGTTCTCCTAAATGTACAATCCACTCCCAACCACCAGAAAACGCAATTGAAACCCAACAAAACCCAACGGAGACCCCAAAACACGTCAAAAACACCCCAAAAAACAACTGGATCAGAAGAAAAAAATAAAACAAAACCCATGAATTTCCCCCCAAAACCACCCTAAACTCACCTGATCTTCTCCAAATCCCACATTTCACTCCCATTCACCATCATGACCAACCAGAACCCAACGAAACCCAACGAAGACCCCAAAACACCTCAAAACCACCCCAAAATCAACCCAGATCCTAAAAAAAAAAAACAAAATGCCATGATTTCACCCCAAAAAAACCTTAAACCTACCTGATCTTCTCCAAAACCCACAATCCACTCCTATTTAACATAATGACCAACAAGAACAAAACAAAACGCAACGGAGAACCCAAAACACGTCAAAAACACCCCAGAAAAGATCGGGACCACCCCAAAACCAGAAGAAAACCCTAAAAAAAAAAAGAAATCCCCCAAAACCATAGATTCACCCCCCAAAAAACCTTAAACTCACCTGATGTTCTACAAAACCCACAATTTAATATTTTCCACCATGATGACCACGAAAAACCCAACGAAGCCCAAGGGAGACCACGTAAAAACACGTCAAAAACACCCCAAAAAAGAACAGGATAACCCCTAAAAACGAAAGAAAACCCCAAAAGCCATAGATCCACACCAAAAGTCCCCCTAAACCTACCTGATGTTCTCCAAAAGCCACAATTTACGCTTTTTCACCATGATGACCAACATGAACCAAACGAAAACCCAAAGGAGACCCCAAAACACGTCAAAAACACCCCAAAAAAGAAAGGGATCACCCCCAAAATTGGAAGAAAATCCCTCAAAACCATAGATCCACCCCAAAACAACCCTAAACCTACCTGATGTTCTTCAAAACCCACAATTTACCCTTTTCCACCATGATGACCATGGAAAACACAACGAAACCCAACGGAGACCCCAAAACAAGTCAAAAACACCCCAAACAAGAACGGGATAACCCCTAAAAACGAAAGAAAACACCAAAACCCATAGATCCACCCCAAAAGCACCCTAAACCTACCTGATGTTCTCCAAAACCAACAATTTAAACTTTTCCACCATAATGACCACGGAAAACACAACGAAACCCAACGCAGACCCCAAAACACGTCAAAAACACCCCAAACAAGAACGGCATCACCCCCAAAATTGGAAGAAAATTCACCAAAACCATAGATCCACCCCAAAACCACCATAAACCTACCTGATAGTCTCCAAATCCCAAAGTCCACTCCCAACCACCATAAAACCCATTAGGAACTCAACGAAACGCAACGGAAACCACAAAACGCCTCAAAAACACCCCAAAAAAGAACTGGATGAGAAGAAAAAACGCCAAAACTATGAATTTCCCCCCCAAACCACCCTAAACTCACCTGATCTTCTCCAAAACCAAAAATGCACTTCCATTTACCTTAACGACAGACGAGAACCCAACGAAACCCAAGGGAGACCCCAAAACACGTCAAAAACACCCCAAACAAGAACAGGATCACCCCCCAAAACGAAAGAAACCCCCAAAAAGCACGGAACCAATCCCCAAACCACCCTAAACCTACCTGATGTTCTCCAAATCCCAAAGTCCACTCCCAGCCACCATAAAACCCATTACGAACTCAACGAAACGCAACGGAAACCACAAAACACCTCAAAAACACCCCAAAGCCAATCGAATCAGAAGAAAAAACGTCATTTAACCAAAAAAAACCCTTAAACCTACCTGATGTTCTCCTAAATGTACAATCCACTCCCAAGCACCAGAAAACCCAATGGAAACACAACAAAACCTACGGAGACCCCAAAACACGTCAAAAACACCCCAAAAAAGAACTGGATCAGAAGAATAATACAAAACAAAAACCATGAATTTCCCCCCAAAACCACCCTAAACTCACCTGATCTTCTCCAAATCCCACATTTCACTCCCATTCACCATCATGACCAACCAGAACCCAACGAAACCCAACGAAGACCCCAAAACACCTCAAAACCACCCCAAAATCAACCCAGATCCTAAAAAAAAAAAAAAAAATAAAAAAATGCCATGATTTCACCACAAAAAAAAAAAAAATAAGCCTACCTGATGTTCTCCAAAACCCACAATTTAACCTTTTCCACCACGATGACCACGGAAAACACAACGAAACCCAACGGAGACCCCAAAACACGTCAAAAACACACCATAAAAGAACAGGATAAGAAGAAAAAACCCCAAAACTATGAATTTCCCCCCCAAACAACCCTAAACTCACCTGATCTTCTCCAAAACCAAAAATGCACTTCCATTTACCTTTAAGACAGACGAGAACCCAACGAAACCCAACGGAGACCCAAAAACACGTCAAAAACACCCCAAACAAGAACAGGATCACCCCCCAAAACGAAAGAAAACCCCAAAAAGCACGGATCCAATCCCCAAACCACCCTAAACCTACCTGATGTTCTCCAAATCCCAAAGTCCACTCCCAACCACCATAAAACCCATTAGGAACTCAACGAAACGCAACGGAAACCCCAAAACACCTCAAAAACACCCCAAAAGCGTACCGGATCAGAAGAAAAAACGTGATTTAACCCCCAAAAAACCCTTAAACCTACCTGATGTTCTCCTAAAGGTACAATCCACTCCCAACCACCAGAAAACGCAATTGAAACCCAACAAAACCCAACGGAGACCCCAAAACACGTCAAAAACACCCCAAAAAACAACTGGATCAGAAGAAAAAAATAAAACAAAAACCATGAATTTCCCCCCAAAACCACCCTAAACTCACCTGATCTTCTCCAAATCCCACATTTCACTCCCATTCACCATCATGACCAACCAGAACCCAACGAAACCCAACGAAGACCCCAAAACACCTCAAAACCACCCCAAAATCAACCCAGATCCTAAAAAAAAAAAACAAAATGCCATGATTTCACCCCAAAAAAACCTTAAACCTACCTGATCTTCTCCAAAACCCACAATCCACTCCTATTTAACATAATGACCAACAAGAACAAAACAAAACGCAACGGAGAACCCAAAACACGTCAAAAACACCCCAGAAAAGATCGGGACCACCCCAAAACCAGAAGAAAACCCTAAAAAAAAAAAGAAATCCCCCAAAACCATAGATTCACCCCCCAAAAAACCTTAAACTCACCTGATGTTCTACAAAACCCACAATTTAATATTTTCCACCATGATGACCACGAAAAACCCAACGAAGCCCAAGGGAGACCACGTCAAAACACGTCAAAAACACCCCAAAAAAGAACAGGATAACCCCTAAAAACGAAAGAAAACCCCAAAAGCCATAGATCCACACCAAAAGTCCCCCTAAACCTACCTGATGTTCTCCAAAAGCCACAATTTACGCTTTTTCACCATGATGACCAACATGAACCAAACGAAAACCCAAAGGAGACCCCAAAACACGTCAAAAACACCCCAAAAAAGAAAGGGATCACCCCCAAAATTGGAAGAAAATCCCTCAAAACCATAGATCCACCCCAAAACAACCCTAAACCTACCTGATGTTCTTCAAAACCCACAATTTACCCTTTTCCACCATGATGACCATGGAAAACACAACGAAACCCAACGGAGACCCCAAAACAAGTCAAAAACACCCCAAACAAGAACGGGATAACCCCTAAAAACGAAAGAAAACACCAAAACCCATAGATCCACCCCAAAAGCACCCTAAACCTACCTGATGTTCTCCAAAACCAACAATTTAAACTTTTCCACCATAATGACCACGGAAAACACAACGAAACCCAACGCAGACCCCAAAACACGTCAAAAACACCCCAAACAAGAACGGCATCACCCCCAAAATTGGAAGAAAATTCACCAAAACCATAGATCCACCCCAAAACCACCATAAACCTACCTGATAGTCTCCAAATCCCAAAGTCCACTCCCAACCACCATAAAACCCATTAGGAACTCAACGAAACGCAACGGAAACCACAAAACGCCTCAAAAACACCCCAAAAAAGAACTGGATGAGAAGAAAAAACGCCAAAACTATGAATTTCCCCCCCAAACCACCCTAAACTCACCTGATCTTCTCCAAAACCAAAAATGCACTTCCATTTACCTTAACGACAGACGAGAACCCAACGAAACCCAAGGGAGACCCCAAAACACGTCAAAAACACCCCAAACAAGAACAGGATCACCCCCCAAAACGAAAGAAACCCCCAAAAAGCACGGAACCAATCCCCAAACCACCCTAAACCTACCTGATGTTCTCCAAATCCCAAAGTCCACTCCCAGCCACCATAAAACCCATTACGAACTCAACGAAACGCAACGGAAACCACAAAACACCTCAAAAACACCCCAAAGCCAATCGAATCAGAAGAAAAAACGTCATTTAACCAAAAAAAACCCTTAAACCTACCTGATGTTCTCCTAAATGTACAATCCACTCCCAAGCACCAGAAAACCCAATGGAAACACAACAAAACCTACGGAGACCCCAAAACACGTCAAAAACACCCCAAAAAAGAACTGGATCAGAAGAATAATACAAAACAAAAACCATGAATTTCCCCCCAAAACCACCCTAAACTCACCTGATCTTCTCCAAATCCCACATTTCACTCCCATTCACCATCATGACCAACCAGAACCCAACGAAACCCAACGAAGACCCCAAAACACCTCAAAACCACCCCAAAATCAACCCAGATCCTAAAAAAAAAAAAAAAAAATAAAAAAATGCCATGATTTCACCACAAAAAAAAAAAAAATAAGCCTACCTGATGTTCTCCAAAACCCACAATTTAACCTTTTCCACCACGATGACCACGGAAAACACAACGAAACCCAACGGAGACCCCAAAACACGTCAAAAACACACCATAAAAGAACAGGATAAGAAGAAAAAACCCCAAAACTATGAATTTCCCCCCCAAACAACCCTAAACTCACCTGATCTTCTCCAAAACCAAAAATGCACTTCCATTTACCTTTAAGACAGACGAGAACCCAACGAAACCCAACGGAGACCCAAAAACACGTCAAAAACACCCCAAACAAGAACAGGATCACCCCCCAAAACGAAAGAAAACCCCAAAAAGCACGGATCCAATCCCCAAACCACCCTAAACCTACCTGATGTTCTCCAAATCCCAAAGTCCACTCCCAACCACCATAAAACCCATTAGGAACTCAACGAAACGCAACGGAAACCCCAAAACACCTCAAAAACACCCCAAAAGCGTACCGGATCAGAAGAAAAAACGTGATTTAACCCCCAAAAAACCCTTAAACCTACCTGATGTTCTCCTAAAGGTACAATCCACTCCCAACCACCAGAAAACGCAATTGAAACCCAACAAAACCCAACGGAGACCCCAAAACACGTCAAAAACACCCCAAAAAACAACTGGATCAGAAGAAAAAAATAAAACAAAAACCATGAATTTCCCCCCAAAACCACCCTAAACTCACCTGATCTTCTCCAAATCCCACATTTCACTCCCATTCACCATCATGACCAACCAGAACCCAACGAAACCCAACGAAGACCCCAAAACACCTCAAAACCACCCCAAAATCAACCCAGATCCTAAAAAAAAAAAACAAAATGCCATGATTTCACCCCAAAAAAACCTTAAACCTACCTGATCTTCTCCAAAACCCACAATCCACTCCTATTTAACATAATGACCAACAAGAACAAAACAAAACGCAACGGAGAACCCAAAACACGTCAAAAACACCCCAGAAAAGATCGGGACCACCCCAAAACCAGAAGAAAACCCTAAAAAAAAAAAGAAATCCCCCAAAACCATAGATTCACCCCCCAAAAAACCTTAAACTCACCTGATGTTCTACAAAACCCACAATTTAATATTTTCCACCATGATGACCACGAAAAACCCAACGAAGCCCAAGGGAGACCACGTCAAAACACGTCAAAAACACCCCAAAAAAGAACAGGATAACCCCTAAAAACGAAAGAAAACCCCAAAAGCCATAGATCCACACCAAAAGTCCCCCTAAACCTACCTGATGTTCTCCAAAAGCCACAATTTACGCTTTTTCACCATGATGACCAACATGAACCAAACGAAAACCCAAAGGAGACCCCAAAACACGTCAAAAACACCCCAAAAAAGAAAGGGATCACCCCCAAAATTGGAAGAAAATCCCTCAAAACCATAGATCCACCCCAAAACAACCCTAAACCTACCTGATGTTCTTCAAAACCCACAATTTACCCTTTTCCACCATGATGACCATGGAAAACACAACGAAACCCAACGGAGACCCCAAAACAAGTCAAAAACACCCCAAACAAGAACGGGATAACCCCTAAAAACGAAAGAAAACACCAAAACCCATAGATCCACCCCAAAAGCACCCTAAACCTACCTGATGTTCTCCAAAACCAACAATTTAAACTTTTCCACCATAATGACCACGGAAAACACAACGAAACCCAACGCAGACCCCAAAACACGTCAAAAACACCCCAAACAAGAACGGCATCACCCCCAAAATTGGAAGAAAATTCACCAAAACCATAGATCCACCCCAAAACCACCATAAACCTACCTGATAGTCTCCAAATCCCAAAGTCCACTCCCAACCACCATAAAACCCATTAGGAACTCAACGAAACGCAACGGAAACCACAAAACGCCTCAAAAACACCCCAAAAAAGAACTGGATGAGAAGAAAAAACGCCAAAACTATGAATTTCCCCCCCAAACCACCCTAAACTCACCTGATCTTCTCCAAAACCAAAAATGCACTTCCATTTACCTTAACGACAGACGAGAACCCAACGAAACCCAAGGGAGACCCCAAAACACGTCAAAAACACCCCAAACAAGAACAGGATCACCCCCCAAAACGAAAGAAACCCCCAAAAAGCACGGATCCAATCCCCAAACCACCCTAAACCTACCTAATGTTCTCCAAATCCCAAAGTCCACTCCCAGCCACCATAAAACCCATTAGGAACTCAACGAAACGCAACGGAAACCCCAAAACACCTCAAAAACACCCCAAACAAGAACAGGATCACCCCCCAAAACGAAAGAAAACCCCAAAAAGCACGGATCCAATCCCCAAACCACCCTAAACCTACCTGATGTTCTCCAAATCCCA
The DNA here is from genome assembly GCF_964035555.1 of Netta rufina. Lineage (NCBI taxonomy): Eukaryota > Metazoa > Chordata > Aves > Anseriformes > Anatidae > Netta > Netta rufina. The sequence goes on from NC_140143.1 coordinate 13,085,779, forward strand.
AAGTCCACTCCCAACCACCATAAAACCCATTAGGAACTCAACGAAACGCAACGGAAACCCCAAAACACCTCAAAAACACCCCAAAAGCGTACCGGATCAGAAGAAAAAACGTGATTTAACCCCCCGAAAAAACCCTTAAACCTACCTGATGTTTTCCTAAAGGTACAATCCACTCCCAAACACCAGAAAACGCAATTGAAACCCAACAAAACCCAACGGAGACCCCAAAACACGTCAAAAACACCCCAAAAAACAACTGGATCAGAAGAAAAAAATAAAACAAAAACCATGAATTTCCCCCCAAAACCACCCTAAACTCACCTGATCTTCTCCAAATCCCACATTTCACTCCCATTCACCATCATGACCAACCAGAACCCAACAAAACCCAACGAAGACCCCAAAACACCTCAAAACCACCCCAAAATCAACCCAGATCCTAAAAAAAAAAAATAAAAATAAAAAAATGCCATGATTTCACCACAAAAAAAAAAAAAATTAAGCCCACCTGATGTTCTCCAAAACCCACAATTTAACCTTTTCCACCACGATGACCACGGAAAACACAACGAAACCCAACGGAGACCCCAAAACACGTCAAAAACACACCATAAAAGAACAGGATAAGAAGAAAAAAACCCAAAACTATGAATTTCCCCCCCAAACAACCCTAAACTCACCTGATCTTCTCCAAAACCAAAAATGCACTTCCATTTACCTTTAAGACAGACGAGAACCCAACGAAACCCAACGGAGACCCAAAAACACGTCAAAAACACCCCAAACAAGAACAGGATCACCCCCCAAAACGAAAGAAAACCCCAAAAAGCACGGATCCAATCCCCAAACCACCCTAAACCTACCTGATGTTCTCCAAATCCCAAAGTCCACTCCCAACCACCATAAAACCCATTACGAACTCAACGAAACGCAACGGAAACCCCAAAACACCTCAAAAACACCCCAAAAGCGTACCGGATCAGAAGAAAAAACGTGATTTAACCCCCAAAAAACCCTTAAACCTACCTGATGTTCTCCTAAATGTACAATCCACTCCCAACCACCAGAAAACGCAATTGAAACCCAACAAAACCCAACGGAGACCCCAAAACACCTCAAAACCACCCCAAAATCAACCCAGATCCTAAAAAAAAAAAAAACAAAATGCCATGATTTCACCCCAAAAAAACCTTAAACCTACCTGATCTTCTCCAAAACCCACAATCCACTCCTATTTAACATAATGACCAACAAGAACAAAGCAAAACGCAACGGAGAACCCAAAACACGTCAAAAACACCCCAGAAAAGATCGGGACCACCCCAAAACCAGAAGAAAACCCTAAAAAAAAAGAAATCCCCCAAAACCATAGATTCACCCCCCAAAAAACCTTAAACTCACCTGATGTTCTACAAAACCCACAATTTAATATTTTCCACCATGATGACCACGAAAAACCCAACGAAGCCCAAGGGAGACCACGTCAAAACACGTCAAAAACACCCCAAAAAAGAACAGGATAACCCCTAAAAACGAAAGAAAACCCCAAAAGCCATAGATCCACACCAAAAGTCCCCCTAAACCTACCTGATGTTCTCCAAAAGCCACAATTTACGCTTTTTCACCATGATGACCAACATGAACCAAACGAAAACCCAAAGGAGACCCCAAAACACGTCAAAAACACCCCAAAAAAGAAAGGGATCACCCCCAAAATTGGAAGAAAATCCCTCAAAACCATAGATCCACCCCAAAACAACCCTAAACCTACCTGATGTTCTTCAAAACCCACAATTTACCCTTTTCCACCATGATGACCATGGAAAACACAACGAAACCCAACGGAGACCCCAAAACAAGTCAAAAACACCCCAAACAAGAACGGGATAACCCCTAAAAACGAAAGAAAACACCAAAACCCATAGATCCACCCCAAAAGCACCCTAAACCTACCTGATGTTCTCCAAAACCAACAATTTAAACTTTTCCACCATAATGACCACGGAAAACACAACGAAACCCAACGCAGACCCCAAAACACGTCAAAAACACCCCAAACAAGAACGGCATCACCCCCAAAATTGGAAGAAAATTCACCAAAACCATAGATCCACCCCAAAACCACCATAAACCTACCTGATAGTCTCCAAATCCCAAAGTCCACTCCCAACCACCATAAAACCCATTAGGAACTCAACGAAACGCAACGGAAACCACAAAACGCCTCAAAAACACCCCAAAAAAGAACTGGATGAGAAGAAAAAACGCCAAAACTATGAATTTCCCCCCCAAACCACCCTAAACTCACCTGATCTTCTCCAAAACCAAAAATGCACTTCCATTTACCTTAACGACAGACGAGAACCCAACGAAACCCAACGGAGACCCCAAAACACGTCAAAAACACCCCAAACAAGAACAGGATCACCCCCCAAAACGAAAGAAACCCCCAAAAAGCACGGATCCAATCCCCAAACCACCCTAAACCTACCTGATGTTCTCCAAATCCCAAAGTCCACTCCCAGCCACCATAAAACCCATTACGAACTCAACGAAACGCAACGGAAACCCCAAAACACCTCAAAAACACCCCAAACAAGAACAGGATCACCCCCCAAAACGAAAGAAAACCCCAAAAAGCACGGATCCAATCCCCAAACCACCCTAAACCTACCTGATGTTCTCCAAATCCCAAAGTCCACTCCCAACCACCATAAAACCCATTAGGAACTCAACGAAACGCAACGGAAACCCCAAAACACCTCAAAAACACCCCAAAGCCAATCGAATCAGAAGAAAAAACGTCATTTAACCAAAAAAAACCCTTAAACCTACCTGATGTTTTCCTAAATGTACAATCCACTCCCAAACACCAGAAAACCCAATGGAAACCCAACAAAACCTACGGAGACCCCAAAACACGTCAAAAACAGCCCAAAAAAGAACTGGATCAGAAGAATAATACAAAACAAAAACCATGAATTTCCCCCCAAAACCACCCTAAACTCACCTGATCTTCTCCAAATCCCACATTTCACTCCCATTCACCATCATGACCAACCAGAACCCAACGAAACCCAACGAAGACCCCAAAACACCTCAAAACCACCCCAAAATCAACCCAGATCCTAAAAAAAAAAAAATAAAAATAAAAAAATGCCATGATTTCACCACAAAAAAAAAAAAATTAAGCCTACCTGATGTTCTCCAAAACCCACAATTTAACCTTTTCCACCACGATGACCACGGAAAACACAACGAAACCCAACGGAGACCCCAAAACACGTCAAAAACACACCATAAAAGAACAGGATAAGAAGAAAAAAACCCAAAACTATGAATTTCCCCCCCAAACAACCCTAAACTCACCTGATCTTCTCCAAAACCAAAAATGCACTTCCATTTACCTTTAAGACAGACGAGAACCCAACGAAACCCAACGGAGACCCAAAAACACGTCAAAAACACCCCAAACAAGAACAGGATCACCCCCCAAAACGAAAGAAAACCCCAAAAAGCACGGATCCAATCCCCAAACCACCCTAAACCTACCTGATGTTCTCCAAATCCCAAAGTCCACTCCCAACCACCATAAAACCCATTACGAACTCAACGAAACGCAACGGAAACCCCAAAACACCTCAAAAACACCCCAAAAGCGTACCGGATCAGAAGAAAAAACGTGATTTAACCCCCCGAAAAAACCCTTAAACCTACCTGATGTTTTCCTAAAGGTACAATCCACTCCCAAACACCAGAAAACGCAATTGAAACCCAACAAAACCCAACGGAGACCCCAAAACACGTCAAAAACACCCCAAAAAACAACTGGATCAGAAGAAAAAAATAAAACAAAAACCATGAATTTCCCCCCCAAACCACCCTAAACTCACCTGATCTTCTCCAAATCCCACATTTCACTCCCATTCACCATCATGACCAACCAGAACCCAACGAAACCCAACGAAGACCCCAAAACACCTCAAAACCACCCCAAAATCAACCCAGATCCTAAAAAAAAAAAAAACAAAATGCCATGATTTCACCCCAAAAAAACCTTAAACCTACCTGATCTTCTCCAAAACCCACAATCCACTCCTATTTAACATAATGACCAACAAGAACAAAGCAAAACGCAACGGAGAACCCAAAACACGTCAAAAACACCCCAGAAAAGATCGGGACCACCCCAAAACCAGAAGAAAACCCTAAAAAAAAAGAAATCCCCCAAAACCATAGATTCACCCCCCAAAAAACCTTAAACTCACCTGATGTTCTACAAAACCCACAATTTAATATTTTCCACCATGATGACCACGAAAAACCCAACGAAGCCCAAGGGAGACCACGTCAAAACACGTCAAAAACACCCCAAAAAAGAACAGGATAACCCCTAAAAACGAAAGAAAACCCCAAAAGCCATAGATCCACACCAAAAGTCCCCCTAAACCTACCTGATGTTCTCCAAAAGCCACAATTTACGCTTTTTCACCATGATGACCAACATGAACCAAACGAAAACCCAAAGGAGACCCCAAAACACGTCAAAAACACCCCAAAAAAGAAAGGGATCACCCCCAAAATTGGAAGAAAATCCCTCAAAACCATAGATCCACCCCAAAACAACCCTAAACCTACCTGATGTTCTTCAAAACCCACAATTTACCCTTTTCCACCATGATGACCATGGAAAACACAACGAAACCCAACGGAGACCCCAAAACAAGTCAAAAACACCCCAAACAAGAACGGGATAACCCCTAAAAACGAAAGAAAACACCAAAACCCATAGATCCACCCCAAAAGCACCCTAAACCTACCTGATGTTCTCCAAAACCAACAATTTAAACTTTTCCACCATAATGACCACGGAAAACACAACGAAACCCAACGCAGACCCCAAAACACGTCAAAAACACCCCAAACAAGAACGGCATCACCCCCAAAATTGGAAGAAAATTCACCAAAACCATAGATCCACCCCAAAACCACCATAAACCTACCTGATAGTCTCCAAATCCCAAAGTCCACTCCCAACCACCATAAAACCCATTAGGAACTCAACGAAACGCAACGGAAACCACAAAACGCCTCAAAAACACCCCAAAAAAGAACTGGATGAGAAGAAAAAACGCCAAAACTATGAATTTCCCCCCCAAACCACCCTAAACTCACCTGATCTTCTCCAAAACCAAAAATGCACTTCCATTTACCTTAACGACAGACGAGAACCCAACGAAACCCAACGGAGACCCCAAAACACGTCAAAAACACCCCAAACAAGAACAGGATCACCCCCCAAAACGAAAGAAACCCCCAAAAAGCACGGATCCAATCCCCAAACCACCCTAAACCTACCTGATGTTCTCCAAATCCCAAAGTCCACTCCCAGCCACCATAAAACCCATTACGAACTCAACGAAACGCAACGGAAACCACAAAACACCTCAAAAACACCCCAAAGCCAATCGAATCAGAAGAAAAAACGTCATTTAACCAAAAAAAACCCTTAAACCTACCTGATGTTCTCCTAAATGTACAATCCACTCCCAAGCACCAGAAAACCCAATGGAAACACAACAAAACCTACGGAGACCCCAAAACACGTCAAAAACACCCCAAAAAAGAACTGGATCAGAAGAATAATACAAAACAAAAACCATGAATTTCCCCCCAAAACCACCCTAAACTCACCTGATCTTCTCCAAATCCCACATTTCACTCCCATTCACCATCATGACCAACCAGAACCCAACGAAACCCAACGAAGACCCCAAAACACCTCAAAACCACCCCAAAATCAACCCAGATCCTAAAAAAAAAAAATAAAAATAAAAAAATGCCATGATTTCACCACAAAAAAAAAAAAAATAAGCCTACCTGATGTTCTCCAAAACCCACAATTTAACCTTTTCCACCACGATGACCACGGAAAACACAACGAAACCCAACGGAGACCCCAAAACACGTCAAAAACACACCATAAAAGAACAGGATAAGAAGAAAAAAACCCAAAACTATGAATTTCCCCCCCAAACAACCCTAAACTCACCTGATCTTCTCCAAAACCAAAAATGCACTTCCATTTACCTTTAAGACAGACGAGAACCCAACGAAACCCAACGGAGACCCAAAAACACGTCAAAAACACCCCAAACAAGAACAGGATCACCCCCCAAAACGAAAGAAAACCCCAAAAAGCACGGATCCAATCCCCAAACCACCCTAAACCTACCTGATGTTCTCCAAATCCCAAAGTCCACTCCCAACCACCATAAAACCCATTACGAACTCAACGAAACGCAACGGAAACCCCAAAACACCTCAAAAACACCCCAAAAGCGTACCGGATCAGAAGAAAAAACGTGATTTAACCCCCAAAAAACCCTTAAACCTACCTGATGTTCTCCTAAATGTACAATCCACTCCCAACCACCAGAAAACGCAATTGAAACCCAACAAAACCCAACGGAGACCCCAAAACACGTCAAAAACACCCCAAAAAACAACTGGATCAGAAGAAAAAAATAAAACAAAACCCATGAATTTCCCCCCAAAACCACCCTAAACTCACCTGATCTTCTCCAAATCCCACATTTCACTCCCATTCACCATCATGACCAACCAGAACCCAACGAAACCCAACGAAGACCCCAAAACACCTCAAAACCACCCCAAAATCAACCCAGATCCTAAAAAAAAAAAACAAAATGCCATGATTTCACCCCAAAAAAACCTTAAACCTACCTGATCTTCTCCAAAACCCACAATCCACTCCTATTTAACATAATGACCAACAAGAACAAAACAAAACGCAACGGAGAACCCAAAACACGTCAAAAACACCCCAGAAAAGATCGGGACCACCCCAAAACCAGAAGAAAACCCTAAAAAAAAAAAGAAATCCCCCAAAACCATAGATTCACCCCCCAAAAAACCTTAAACTCACCTGATGTTCTACAAAACCCACAATTTAATATTTTCCACCATGATGACCACGAAAAACCCAACGAAGCCCAAGGGAGACCACGTAAAAACACGTCAAAAACACCCCAAAAAAGAACAGGATAACCCCTAAAAACGAAAGAAAACCCCAAAAGCCATAGATCCACACCAAAAGTCCCCCTAAACCTACCTGATGTTCTCCAAAAGCCACAATTTACGCTTTTTCACCATGATGACCAACATGAACCAAACGAAAACCCAAAGGAGACCCCAAAACACGTCAAAAACACCCCAAAAAAGAAAGGGATCACCCCCAAAATTGGAAGAAAATCCCTCAAAACCATAGATCCACCCCAAAACAACCCTAAACCTACCTGATGTTCTTCAAAACCCACAATTTACCCTTTTCCACCATGATGACCATGGAAAACACAACGAAACCCAACGGAGACCCCAAAACAAGTCAAAAACACCCCAAACAAGAACGGGATAACCCCTAAAAACGAAAGAAAACACCAAAACCCATAGATCCACCCCAAAAGCACCCTAAACCTACCTGATGTTCTCCAAAACCAACAATTTAAACTTTTCCACCATAATGACCACGGAAAACACAACGAAACCCAACGCAGACCCCAAAACACGTCAAAAACACCCCAAACAAGAACGGCATCACCCCCAAAATTGGAAGAAAATTCACCAAAACCATAGATCCACCCCAAAACCACCATAAACCTACCTGATAGTCTCCAAATCCCAAAGTCCACTCCCAACCACCATAAAACCCATTAGGAACTCAACGAAACGCAACGGAAACCACAAAACGCCTCAAAAACACCCCAAAAAAGAACTGGATGAGAAGAAAAAACGCCAAAACTATGAATTTCCCCCCCAAACCACCCTAAACTCACCTGATCTTCTCCAAAACCAAAAATGCACTTCCATTTACCTTAACGACAGACGAGAACCCAACGAAACCCAAGGGAGACCCCAAAACACGTCAAAAACACCCCAAACAAGAACAGGATCACCCCCCAAAACGAAAGAAACCCCCAAAAAGCACGGAACCAATCCCCAAACCACCCTAAACCTACCTGATGTTCTCCAAATCCCAAAGTCCACTCCCAGCCACCATAAAACCCATTACGAACTCAACGAAACGCAACGGAAACCACAAAACACCTCAAAAACACCCCAAAGCCAATCGAATCAGAAGAAAAAACGTCATTTAACCAAAAAAAACCCTTAAACCTACCTGATGTTCTCCTAAATGTACAATCCACTCCCAAGCACCAGAAAACCCAATGGAAACACAACAAAACCTACGGAGACCCCAAAACACGTCAAAAACACCCCAAAAAAGAACTGGATCAGAAGAATAATACAAAACAAAAACCATGAATTTCCCCCCAAAACCACCCTAAACTCACCTGATCTTCTCCAAATCCCACATTTCACTCCCATTCACCATCATGACCAACCAGAACCCAACGAAACCCAACGAAGACCCCAAAACACCTCAAAACCACCCCAAAATCAACCCAGATCCTAAAAAAAAAAAAAAAAAATAAAAAAATGCCATGATTTCACCACAAAAAAAAAAAAAATAAGCCTACCTGATGTTCTCCAAAACCCACAATTTAACCTTTTCCACCACGATGACCACGGAAAACACAACGAAACCCAACGGAGACCCCAAAACACGTCAAAAACACACCATAAAAGAACAGGATAAGAAGAAAAAACCCCAAAACTATGAATTTCCCCCCCAAACAACCCTAAACTCACCTGATCTTCTCCAAAACCAAAAATGCACTTCCATTTACCTTTAAGACAGACGAGAACCCAACGAAACCCAACGGAGACCCAAAAACACGTCAAAAACACCCCAAACAAGAACAGGATCACCCCCCAAAACGAAAGAAAACCCCAAAAAGCACGGATCCAATCCCCAAACCACCCTAAACCTACCTGATGTTCTCCAAATCCCAAAGTCCACTCCCAACCACCATAAAACCCATTAGGAACTCAACGAAACGCAACGGAAACCCCAAAACACCTCAAAAACACCCCAAAAGCGTACCGGATCAGAAGAAAAAACGTGATTTAACCCCCAAAAAACCCTTAAACCTACCTGATGTTCTCCTAAAGGTACAATCCACTCCCAACCACCAGAAAACGCAATTGAAACCCAACAAAACCCAACGGAGACCCCAAAACACGTCAAAAACACCCCAAAAAACAACTGGATCAGAAGAAAAAAATAAAACAAAAACCATGAATTTCCCCCCAAAACCACCCTAAACTCACCTGATCTTCTCCAAATCCCACATTTCACTCCCATTCACCATCATGACCAACCAGAACCCAACGAAACCCAACGAAGACCCCAAAACACCTCAAAACCACCCCAAAATCAACCCAGATCCTAAAAAAAAAAAACAAAATGCCATGATTTCACCCCAAAAAAACCTTAAACCTACCTGATCTTCTCCAAAACCCACAATCCACTCCTATTTAACATAATGACCAACAAGAACAAAACAAAACGCAACGGAGAACCCAAAACACGTCAAAAACACCCCAGAAAAGATCGGGACCACCCCAAAACCAGAAGAAAACCCTAAAAAAAAAAAGAAATCCCCCAAAACCATAGATTCACCCCCCAAAAAACCTTAAACTCACCTGATGTTCTACAAAACCCACAATTTAATATTTTCCACCATGATGACCACGAAAAACCCAACGAAGCCCAAGGGAGACCACGTCAAAACACGTCAAAAACACCCCAAAAAAGAACAGGATAACCCCTAAAAACGAAAGAAAACCCCAAAAGCCATAGATCCACACCAAAAGTCCCCCTAAACCTACCTGATGTTCTCCAAAAGCCACAATTTACGCTTTTTCACCATGATGACCAACATGAACCAAACGAAAACCCAAAGGAGACCCCAAAACACGTCAAAAACACCCCAAAAAAGAAAGGGATCACCCCCAAAATTGGAAGAAAATCCCTCAAAACCATAGATCCACCCCAAAACAACCCTAAACCTACCTGATGTTCTTCAAAACCCACAATTTACCCTTTTCCACCATGATGACCATGGAAAACACAACGAAACCCAACGGAGACCCCAAAACAAGTCAAAAACACCCCAAACAAGAACGGGATAACCCCTAAAAACGAAAGAAAACACCAAAACCCATAGATCCACCCCAAAAGCACCCTAAACCTACCTGATGTTCTCCAAAACCAACAATTTAAACTTTTCCACCATAATGACCACGGAAAACACAACGAAACCCAACGCAGACCCCAAAACACGTCAAAAACACCCCAAACAAGAACGGCATCACCCCCAAAATTGGAAGAAAATTCACCAAAACCATAGATCCACCCCAAAACCACCATAAACCTACCTGATAGTCTCCAAATCCCAAAGTCCACTCCCAACCACCATAAAACCCATTAGGAACTCAACGAAACGCAACGGAAACCACAAAACGCCTCAAAAACACCCCAAAAAAGAACTGGATGAGAAGAAAAAACGCCAAAACTATGAATTTCCCCCCCAAACCACCCTAAACTCACCTGATCTTCTCCAAAACCAAAAATGCACTTCCATTTACCTTAACGACAGACGAGAACCCAACGAAACCCAAGGGAGACCCCAAAACACGTCAAAAACACCCCAAACAAGAACAGGATCACCCCCCAAAACGAAAGAAACCCCCAAAAAGCACGGAACCAATCCCCAAACCACCCTAAACCTACCTGATGTTCTCCAAATCCCAAAGTCCACTCCCAGCCACCATAAAACCCATTACGAACTCAACGAAACGCAACGGAAACCACAAAACACCTCAAAAACACCCCAAAGCCAATCGAATCAGAAGAAAAAACGTCATTTAACCAAAAAAAACCCTTAAACCTACCTGATGTTCTCCTAAATGTACAATCCACTCCCAAGCACCAGAAAACCCAATGGAAACACAACAAAACCTACGGAGACCCCAAAACACGTCAAAAACACCCCAAAAAAGAACTGGATCAGAAGAATAATACAAAACAAAAACCATGAATTTCCCCCCAAAACCACCCTAAACTCACCTGATCTTCTCCAAATCCCACATTTCACTCCCATTCACCATCATGACCAACCAGAACCCAACGAAACCCAACGAAGACCCCAAAACACCTCAAAACCACCCCAAAATCAACCCAGATCCTAAAAAAAAAAAAAAAAAATAAAAAAATGCCATGATTTCACCACAAAAAAAAAAAAAATAAGCCTACCTGATGTTCTCCAAAACCCACAATTTAACCTTTTCCACCACGATGACCACGGAAAACACAACGAAACCCAACGGAGACCCCAAAACACGTCAAAAACACACCATAAAAGAACAGGATAAGAAGAAAAAACCCCAAAACTATGAATTTCCCCCCCAAACAACCCTAAACTCACCTGATCTTCTCCAAAACCAAAAATGCACTTCCATTTACCTTTAAGACAGACGAGAACCCAACGAAACCCAACGGAGACCCAAAAACACGTCAAAAACACCCCAAACAAGAACAGGATCACCCCCCAAAACGAAAGAAAACCCCAAAAAGCACGGATCCAATCCCCAAACCACCCTAAACCTACCTGATGTTCTCCAAATCCCAAAGTCCACTCCCAACCACCATAAAACCCATTAGGAACTCAACGAAACGCAACGGAAACCCCAAAACACCTCAAAAACACCCCAAAAGCGTACCGGATCAGAAGAAAAAACGTGATTTAACCCCCAAAAAACCCTTAAACCTACCTGATGTTCTCCTAAAGGTACAATCCACTCCCAACCACCAGAAAACGCAATTGAAACCCAACAAAACCCAACGGAGACCCCAAAACACGTCAAAAACACCCCAAAAAACAACTGGATCAGAAGAAAAAAATAAAACAAAAACCATGAATTTCCCCCCAAAACCACCCTAACTCACCTGATCTTCTCCAAATCCCACATTTCACTCCCATTCACCATCATGACCAACCAGAACCCAACGAAACCCAACGAAGACCCCAAAACACCCTCAAAACCACCCCAAAATCAACCCAGATCCTAAAAAAAAAAAACAAAATGCCATGATTTCACCCCAAAAAAACCTTAAACCTACCTGATCTTCTCCAAAACCCACAATCCACTCCTATTTAACATAATGACCAACAAGAACAAAACAAAACGCAACGGAGAACCCAAAACACGTCAAAAACACCCCAGAAAAGATCGGGACCACCCCAAAAACCAGAAGAAAACCCTAAAAAAAAAAAGAAATCCCCCAAAACCATAGATTCACCCCCCAAAAAAACCTTAAACTCACCCTGATGTTCTACAAAACCCACAATTTAATATTTTCCACCATGATGACCACGAAAAACCCAACGAAGCCCAAGGGAGACCACGTCAAAACACGTCAAAAACACCCCAAAAAAGAACAGGATAACCCCTAAAAACGAAAGAAAACCCCAAAAGCCATAGATCCACACCAAAAGTCCCCCTAAACCTACCTGATGTTCTCCAAAAGCCACAATTTACGCTTTTTCACCATGATGACCAACATGAACCAAACGAAAACCCAAAGGAGACCCCAAAACACGTCAAAAACACCCCAAAAAAGAAAGGGATCACCCCCAAAATTGGAAGAAAATCCCTCAAAACCATAGATCCACCCCAAAACAACCCTAAACCTACCTGATGTTCTTCAAAACCCACAATTTACCCTTTTCCACCATGATGACCATGGAAAACACAACGAAACCCAACGGAGACCCCAAAACAAGTCAAAAACACCCCAAACAAGAACGGATAACCCCTAAAAACGAAAGAAAACACCAAAACCCATAGATCCACCCCAAAAGCACCCTAAACCTACCTGATGTTCTCCCAAAACCAACAATTTAAACTTTTCCACCATAATGACCACGGAAAACACAACGAAACCCAACGCAGACCCCAAAACACGTCAAAAACACCCCAAACAAGAACGGCATCACCCCCAAAATTGGAAGAAAATTCACCAAAACCATAGATCCACCCCAAAACCACCATAAACCTACCTGATAGTCTCCAAATCCCAAAGTCCACTCCCAACCACCATAAAACCCATTAGGAACTCAACGAAACGCAACGGAAACCACAAAACGCCTCAAAAACACCCCAAAAAAGAACTGGATGAGAAGAAAAAACGCCAAAACTATGAATTTCCCCCCCAAACCACCCTAAACTCACCTGATCTTCTCCAAAACCAAAAATGCACTTCCAATTACCTTAACGACAGACGAGAACCCAACGAAACCCAAGGGAGACCCCAAAACACGTCAAAAACACCCCAAACAAGAACAGGATCACCCCCCAAAACGAAAGAAACCCCCAAAAAGCACGGATCCAATCCCCAAACCACCCTAAACCTACCTAATGTTCTCCAAATCCCAAAGTCCACTCCCAGCCACCATAAAACCCATTAGGAACTCAACGAAACGCAACGGAAACCCCAAAACACCTCAAAAACACCCCAAACAAGAACAGGATCACCCCCCAAAACGAAAGAAAACCCCAAAAAGCACGGATCCAATCCCCAAACCACCCTAAACCTACCTGATGTTCTCCAAATCCCAAAGTCCACTCCCAACCACCATAAAACCCATTAGGAACTCAACGAAACGCAACGGAAACCCCAAAACACCTCAAAAACACCCCAAAAGCGTACCGGATCAGAAGAAAAAACGTGATTTAACCCCCCGAAAAAACCCTTAAACCTACCTGATGTTTTCCTAAAGGTACAATCCACTCCAAACACCAGAAAACGCAATTGAAACCCAACAAAACCCAACGGAGACCCCAAAACACGTCAAAAACACCCCAAAAAACAACTGGATCAGAAGAAAAAAATAAAACAAAAACCATGAATTTCCCCCCAAAACCACCCTAAACTCACCTGATCTTCTCCAAATCCCACATTTCACTCCCATTCACCATCATGACCAACCAGAACCCAACAAAACCCAACGAAGACCCCAAAACACCTCAAAACCACCCCAAAATCAACCCAGATCCTAAAAAAAAAAAATAAAATAAAAAAATGCCATGATTTCACCACAAAAAAAAAAAAAATTAAGCCACCTGATGTTCTCCAAAACCCACAATTTAACCTTTTCCACCACGATGACCACGGAAAACACAACGAAACCCAACGGAGACCCCAAAACACGTCAAAAACACACCATAAAAGAACAGGATAAGAAGAAAAAAACCCAAAACTATGAATTTCCCCCCCAAAACAACCCTAAACTCACCTGATCTTCTCCAAAACCAAAAATGCACTTCCATTTACCTTTAAGACAGACGAGAACCCAACGAAAACCCAACGGAGACCCAAAAAACACGTCAAAAACACCCCAAACAAGAACAGGATCACCCCCCAAAACGAAAGAAAACCCCAAAAAGCACGGATCCAATCCCCAAACCACCCTAATACCTGATGTTCTCCAAATCCCAAAGTCCACTCCCAACCACCATAAAACCCATTACGAACTCAACGAAACGCAACGGAAACCCCAAAACACCTCAAAAACACCCCAAAAGCGTACCGGATCAGAAGAAAAAACGTGATTTAACCCCCAAAAAACCCTTAAACCTACCTGATGTTCTCCTAAATGTACAATCCACTCCCAACCACCAGAAAACGCAATTGAAACCCAACAAAACCCAACGGAGACCCCAAAACACGTCAAAAACACCCCAAAAAAAACAACTGGATCAGAAGAAAAAAAATAAAACAAAAACCATGAATTTCCCCCCCAAACCACCCTAAACTCACCTGATCTTCTCCAAATCCCACATTTCACTCCCATTCACCATCATGACCAACCAGAACCCAACGAAACCCAACGAAGACCCCAAAACACCTCAAAACCACCCCAAAATCAACCCAGATCCTAAAAAAAAAAACAAAATGCCATGATTTCACCCCAAAAAAACCTTAAACCTACCTGATCTTCTCCAAAACCCACAATCCACTCCTATTTAACATAATGACCAACAAGAACAAAACAAAACGCAACGGAGAACCCAAAACACGTCAAAAACACCCCAGAAAAGATCGGACCCACCCCAAAACCAGAAGAAAACCCTAAAAAAAAAAGAATCCCCCAAAACCATAGATTCACCCCCCGAAAAAACCTTAAACTCACCTGATGTTCTACAAAACCCACAATTTAATATTTTCCACCATGATGACCACGAAAAACCCAACGAAGCCCAAGGGGAGACCACGTCAAAACACGTCAAAAACACCCCAAAAAAGAACAGGATAACCCCTAAAAACGAAAGAAAACCCCAAAAGCCATAGATCCACACCAAAAGTCCCCCTAAACCTACCTGATGTTCTCCAAAAGCCACAATTTACGCTTTTTCACCATGATGACCAACATGAACCAAACGAAAACCCAAAGGAGACCCCAAAACACGTCAAAAACACCCAAAAAGAAAGGGATCACCCCCAAAATTGGAAGAAAATCCCTCAAAACCATAGATCCACCCCAAAACAACCCTAAACCTACCTGATGTTCTTCAAAACCCACAATTTACCCTTTTCCACCATGATGACCATGGAAAACACAACGAAACCCAACGGAGACCCCAAAACAAGTCAAAAACACCCAAACAAGAACGGGATAACCCCTAAAAACGAAAGAAAACACCAAAACCCATAGATCCACCCCAAAAGCACCCTAAACCTACCTGATGTTCTCCAAAACCAACAATTTAAACTTTTCCACCATAATGACCACGGAAAACACAACGAAACCCAACGCAGACCCCAAAACACGTCAAAAACACCCCAAACAAGAACGGCATCACCCCCAAAATTGGAAGAAAATTCACCAAAACCATAGATCCACCCCAAAACCACCATAAACCTACCTGATAGTCTCCAAATCCCAAAGTCCACTCCCAACCACCATAAAACCCATTAGGAACTCAACGAAACGCAACGGAAACCACAAAACGCCTCAAAAACACCCCAAAAAAGAACTGGATGAGAAGAAAAAACGCCAAAACTATGAATTTCCCCCCCAAACCACCCTAAACTCACCTGATCTTCTCCAAAACCAAAAATGCACTTCCATTTACCTTAACGACAGACGAGAACCCAACGAAACCCAAGGGAGACCCCCAAAACACGTCAAAAACACCCCAAACAAGAACAGGATCACCCCCCAAAACGAAAGAAACCCCCAAAAAGCACGGATCCAATCCCAAACCACCCTAAACCTACCTGATGTTCTCCAAATCCCAAAGTCCACTCCCAGCCACCATAAAACCCATTACGAACTCAACGAAACGCAACGGAAACCCCAAAACACCTCAAAAACACCCCAAACAAGAACAGGATCACCCCCCAAAACGAAAGAAAACCCCAAAAAGCACGGATCCAATCCCCAAACCACCCTAAACCTACCTGATGTTCTCCAAATCCCAAAGTCCACTCCCAACCACCATAAAACCCATTAGGAACTCAACGAAACGCAACGGAAACCCCAAAACACCTCAAAAACACCCCAAAAGCGTACCGGATCAGAAGAAAAAACGTGATTTAACCCCCCGAAAAACCCTTAAACCTACCTGATGTTTTCCTAAAGGTACAATCCACTCCCAAACACCAGAAAACGCAATTGAAACCCAACAAAACCCAACGGAGACCCCAAAACACGTCAAAAACACCCCAAAAAACAACTGGATCAGAAGAAAAAAAATAAAACAAAAACCATGAATTTCCCCCCAAAACCACCCTAAACTCACCTGATCTTCTCCAAATCCCACATTTCACTCCCATTCACCATCATGACCAACCAGAACCCAACAAAAACCAACGAAGACCCCAAAACACCTCAAAACCACCCCAAAATCAACCCAGATCCTAAAAAAAAAAAACAAAATGCCATGATTTCACCCCAAAAAAACCTTAAACCTACCTGATCTTCTCCAAAACCCACAATCCACTCCTATTTAACATAATGACCAACAAGAACAAAGCAAAACGCAACGGAGAACCCAAAACACGTCAAAAACACCCCAGAAAAGATCGGGACCACCCCAAAACCAGAAGAAAACCCTAAAAAAAAAGAAATCCCCCAAAACCATAGATTCACCCCCCAAAAAACCTTAAACTCACCTGATGTTCTACAAAACCCACAATTTAATATTTTCCACCATGATGACCACGAAAAACCCAACGAAGCCCAAGGGAGACCACGTCAAAACACGTCAAAAACACCCCGAAAAAAGAACAGGATAACCCCTAAAAACGAAAGAAAACCCCAAAAGCCATAGATCCACACCAAAAGTCCCCCTAAACCTACCTGATGTTCTCCAAAAGCCACAATTTACGCTTTTTCACCATGATGACCAACATGAACCAAACGAAAACCCAAAGGAGACCCCCAAAACACATCAAAAACACCCCCAAAAAGAAAGGGATCACCCCCAAAATTGGAAGAAAATCCCTCAAAACCATAGATCCACCCCAAAACAACCCTAAACCTACCTGATGTTCTTCAAAACCCACAATTTACCCTTTTCCACCATGATGACCATGGAAAACACAACGAAACCCAACGGAGACCCCAAAACAAGTCAAAAACACCCCAAACAAGAACGGGATAACCCCTAAAAACGAAAGAAAACACCAAAACCCCATAGATCCACCCCAAAAGCACCCTAAACCTACCTGATGTTCTCCAAAACCAACAATTTAAACTTTTCCACCATAATGACCACGGAAAACACAACGAAACCCAACGCAGACCCCAAAACACGTCAAAAACACCCCAAACAAGAACGGCATCACCCCCAAAATTGGAAGAAAATTCACCAAAACCATAGATCCACCCCAAAACCACCATAAACCTACCTGATAGTCTCCAAATCCCAAAGTCCACTCCCAACCACCATAAAACCCATTAGGAACTCAACGAAACGCAACGGAAACCACAAAACGCCTCAAAAACACCCCAAAAAAGAACTGGATGAGAAGAAAAAACGCCAAAACTATGAATTTCCCCCCCAAACCACCCTAAACTCACCTGATCTTCTCCAAAACCAAAAATGCACTTCCATTTACCTTAACGACAGACGAGAACCCAACGAAACCAAGGGAGACCCCAAAACACGTCAAAAACACCCCAAACAAGAACGGCATCACCCCCAAAATTGGAAGAAAATTCACCAAAACCATAGATCCACCCCAAAACCACCCTAAACCCTACCTGATAGTCTCCAAATCCCAAAGTCCACTCCCAACCACCATAAAACCCATTAGGAACTCAACGAAACGCAACGGAAACCACAAACGCCTCAAAAACACCCCAAAAAAGAACTGGATGAGAAGAAAAAACGCCAAAACTATGAATTTCCCCCCCAAACCACCCTAAACTCACCTGATCTTCTCCAAACCAAAAATGCACTTCCATTTACCTTAACGACAGACGAGAACCCAACGAAACCCAAGGGAGACCCCAAAACACGTCAAAAACACCCCAAACAAGAACAGGATCACCCCCCAAAACGAAAGAAAACCCAAAAAGCACGGATCCAATCCCCAAACCACCCTAAACCTACCTGATGTTCTCCAAATCCCAAAGTCCACTCCCAGCCACCATAAAACCCATTACGAACTCAACGAAACGCAACGGAAACCACAAAACACCTCAAAACACCCCAAAGCCAATCGAATCAGAAGAAAAAACGTCATTTAACCAAAAAAAACCCTTAAACCTACCTGATGTTCTCCTAAATGTACAATCCACTCCCAACCACCAGAAAACCCAATGGAAACACAACAAAACCTACGGAGACCCCAAAACACGTCAAAAACACCCCAAAAAAGAACTGGATCAGAAGAATAATACAAAACAAAAACCATGAATTTCCCCCCAAAACCACCCTAAACTCACCTGATCTTCTCCAAATCCCACATTTCACTCCCATTCACCATCATGACCAACCAGAACCCAACGAAACCAACGAAGACCCCAAAACACCTCAAAACCACCCCAAAATCAACCCAGATCCTAAAAAAAAAAAATAAAAATAAAAAAATGCCATGATTTCACCACAAAAAAAAAAAATTAAGCCTACCTGATCTTCTCCAAAACCCACAATTTAACCTTTTCCACCACGATGACCACGGAAAACACAACGAAACCCAACGGAGACCCCAAAACACGTCAAAAACACACCATAAAAGAACAGGATAAGAAGAAAAAAAACCCAAAACTATGAATTTCCCCCCAAACAACCCTAAACTCACCTGATCTTCTCCAAAACCAAAAATGCACTTCCATTTACCTTTAAGACAGACGAGAACCCAACGAAACCCAACGGAGACCCAAAAACACGTCAAAAACACCCCAAACAAGAACAGGATCACCCCCCAAAACGAAAGAAAACCCCAAAAAGCACGGATCCAATCCCCAAACCACCTAAACCTACCTGATGTTCTCCAAATCCCAAAGTCCACTCCCAACCACCATAAAACCCATTACGAACTCAACGAAACGCAACGGAAACCCCAAAACACCTCAAAAACACCCCAAAAGCGTACCGGATCAGAAGAAAAAACGTGATTAACCCCCAAAAAACCCTTAAACCTACCTGATGTTCTCCTAAAGGTACAATCCACTCCCAACCACCAGAAAACGCAATTGAAACCCAACAAAACCCAACGGAGACCCCAAAACACGTCAAAAACACCCCAAAAAACAACTGGATCAGAAGAAAAAAATAAAACAAAAACCATGAATTTCCCCCCCAAACCACCCTAAACTCACCTGATCTTCTCCAAATCCCACATTTCACTCCCATTCACCATCATGACCAACCAGAACCCAACGAAACCCAGACGAAGACCCCAAAACACCTCAAAACCACCCCAAAATCAACCCAGATCCTAAAAAAAAAAAACAAAATGCCATGATTTCACCCCAAAAAAACCTTAAACCTACTGATCTTCTCCAAAACCCACAATCCACTCCTATTTAACATAATGACCAACAAGAACAAAACAAAACGCAACGGAGAACCCAAAACACGTCAAAAACACCCCAGAAAAGATCGGGACCACCCCAAAACCAGAAGAAAACCCTAAAAAAAAAAGAAATCCCCCAAAACCATAGATTCACCCCCCAAAAAACCTTAAACTCACCTGATGTTCTACAAAACCCACAATTAATATTTTCCACCATGATGACCACGAAAAAACCCAACGAAGCCCAAGGGAGACCACGTCAAAACACGTCAAAAACACCCCAAAAAAGAACAGGATAACCCCTAAAAACGAAAGAAAACCCCAAAAGCCATAGATCCACACCAAAAGTCCCCCTAAACCTACCTGATGTTCTCCAAAAGCCACAATTTACGCTTTTTTCACCATGATGACCAACATGAACCAAACGAAAACCCAAAGGAGACCCCAAAACACGTCAAAAACACCCCAAAAAAGAAAGGGATCACCCCCAAAATTGGAAGAAAATCCCTCAAAACCATAGATCCACCCCAAAACAACCCTAAACCTACCTGATGTTCTTCAAAACCCACAATTTACCCTTTTCCACCATGATGACCATGGAAAACACAACGAAACCCAACGGAGACCCCAAAACAAGTCAAAAACACCCCAAACAAGAACGGGATAACCCCTAAAAACGAAAGAAAACACCAAAACCCATAGATCCACCCCAAAAGCACCCTAAACCTACCTGATGTTCTCCAAAACCAACAATTTAAACTTTTCCACCATAATGACCACGGAAAACACAACGAAACCCAACGCAGACCCCAAAACACGTCAAAAACACCCCAAACAAGAACGGCATCACCCCCAAAAATTGGAAGAAAATTCACCAAAACCATAGATCCACCCCAAAACCACCATAAACCTACCTGATAGTCTCCAAATCCAAAGTCCACTCCCAACCACCATAAAACCCATTAGGAACTCAACGAAACGCAACGGAAACCACAAAACGCCTCAAAAACACCCCAAAAAAGAACTGGATGAGAAGAAAAAACCCCAAAACTATGAATTTCCCCCCCAAACCACCCTAAACTCACCTGATCTTCTCCAAAACCAAAAATGCACTTCATTTACCTTAACGACAGACGAGAACCCAACGAAACCCAAGGGAGACCCAAAACACGTCAAAAACACCCCAAACAAGAACAGGATCACCCCCCAAAACGAAAGAAAACCCCAAAAAGCACGGATCCAATCCCCAAACCACCCTAAACCTACCTGATGTTCTCCAAATCCCAAAGTCCACTCCCAACCACCATAAAACCCATTAGGAACTCAACGAAACGCAACGGAAACCACAAAACACCTCAAAAACACCCCAAAGCCAATCGAATCAGAAGAAAAAAACGTCATTTAACCAAAAAAAACCCTTAAACCTACCTGATGTTTTCCTAAATGTACAATCCACTCCCAAGCACCAGAAAACCCAATGGAAACCCAACAAAACCTAGGAGACCCCAAAACACGTCAAAAACAGCCCAAAAAAGAACTGGATCAGAAGAATAATACAAAACAAAAACCATGAATTTCCCCCCAAAACCACCCTAAACTCACCTGATCTTCTCCAAATCCCACATTTCACTCCCATTCACCATCATGACCAACCAGAACCCAACGAAACCCAACGAAGACCCCAAAACACCTCAAAACCACCCCAAAATCAACCCAGATCCTAAAAAAAAAAAAATAAAAATAAAAAAATGCCATGATTTCACCACAAAAAAAAAAAAATTAAGCCTACCTGATCTTCTCCAAAACCCACAATTTAACCTTTTCCACCACGATGACCACGGAAAACACAACGAAACCCAACGGAGACCCCAAAACACGTCAAAAACACACCATAAAAGAACAGGATAAGAAGAAAAAACCCCCAAACTATGAATTTCCCCCCCAAACAACCCTAAACTCACCTGATCTTCTCCAAAACCAAAAATGCACTTCCATTTACCTTTAAGACAGACGAGAACCCAACGAAACCCAACGGAGACCCAAAAACACGTCAAAAACACCCCAAACAAGAACAGGATCACCCCCCAAAACGAAAGAAAACCCCAAAAAGCACGGATCCAATCCCCAAACCACCCTAAACCTACCTGATGTTCTCCAAATCCCAAAGTCCACTCCCAACCACCATAAAACCCATTACGAACTCAACGAAACGCAACGGAAACCCCAAAACACCTCAAAAACACCCCAAAAGCGTACCGGATCAGAAGAAAAAACGTGATTTAACCCCCCGAAAAAACCCTTAAACCTACCTGATGTTTTCCTAAAGGTACAATCCACTCCCAAACACCAGAAAACGCAATTGAAACCCAACAAAACCCAACGGAGACCCCAAAACACGTCAAAAACACCCCAAAAAACAACTGGATCAGAAGAAAAAAATAAAACAAAAACCATGAATTTCCCCCCAAAACCACCCTAAACTCACCTGATCTTCTCCAAATCCCACATTTCACTCCCATTCACCATCATGACCAACCAGAACCCAACAAAAACCAACGAAGACCCCAAAACACCTCAAAACCACCCCAAAATCAACCCAGATCCTAAAAAAAAAAAACAAAATGCCATGATTTCACCCCAAAAAAACCTTAAACCTACCTGATCTTCTCCAAAACCCACAATCCACTCCTATTTAACATAATGACCAACAAGAACAAAGCAAAACGCAACGGAGAACCCAAAACACGTCAAAAACACCCCAGAAAAGATCGGGACCACCCCAAAACCAGAAGAAAACCCTAAAAAAAAAGAAATCCCCCAAAACCATAGATTCACCCCCCAAAAAACCTTAAACTCACCTGATGTTCTACAAAACCCACAATTTAATATTTTCCACCATGATGACCACGAAAAACCCAACGAAGCCCAAGGGAGACCACGTCAAAACACGTCAAAAACACCCCAAAAAAGAACAGGATAACCCCTAAAAACGAAAGAAAACCCCAAAAGCCATAGATCCACACCAAAAGTCCCCCTAAACCTACCTGATGTTCTCCAAAAGCCACAATTTACGCTTTTTCACCATGATGACCAACATGAACCAAACGAAAACCCAAAGGAGACCCCAAAACACGTCAAAAACACCCCAAAAAAGAAAGGGATCACCCCCAAAATTGGAAGAAAATCCCTCAAAACCATAGATCCACCCCAAAACAACCCTAAACCTACCTGATGTTCTTCAAAACCCACAATTTACCCTTTTCCACCATGATGACCATGGAAAACACAACGAAACCCAACGGAGACCCCAAAACAAGTCAAAAACACCCCAAACAAGAACGGGATAACCCCTAAAAACGAAAGAAAACACCAAAACCCATAGATCCACCCCAAAAGCACCCTAAACCTACCTGATGTTCTCCAAAACCAACAATTTAAACTTTTCCACCATAATGACCACGGAAAACACAACGAAACCCAACGCAGACCCCAAAACACGTCAAAAACACCCCAAACAAGAACGGCATCACCCCCAAAATTGGAAGAAAATTCACCAAAACCATAGATCCACCCCAAAACCACCATAAACCTACCTGATAGTCTCCAAATCCCAAAGTCCACTCCCAACCACCATAAAACCCATTAGGAACTCAACGAAACGCAACGGAAACCACAAAACGCCTCAAAAACACCCCAAAAAAGAACTGGATGAGAAGAAAAAACGCCAAAACTATGAATTTCCCCCCCAAACCACCCTAAACTCACCTGATCTTCTCCAAAACCAAAAATGCACTTCCATTTACCTTAACGACAGACGAGAACCCAACGAAACCCAAGGGAGACCCCAAAACACGTCAAAAACACCCCAAACAAGAACAGGATCACCCCCCAAAACGAAAGAAACCCCCAAAAAGCACGGATCCAATCCCCAAACCACCCTAAACCTACCTGATGTTCTCCAAATCCCAAAGTCCACTCCCAGCCACCATAAAACCCATTACGAACTCAACGAAACGCAACGGAAACCCCAAAACACCTCAAAAACACACCAAACAAGAACAGGATCACCCCCCAAAACGAAAGAAAACCCCAAAAAGCACGGATCCAATCCCCAAACCACCCTAAACCTACCTGATAGTCTCCAAATCCCAAAGTCCACTCCCAACCACCATAAAACCCATTACGAACTCAACGAAACGCAACGGAAACCACAAAACACCTCAAAAACACCCCAAAGCCAATCGAATCAGAAGAAAAAACGTCATTTAACCAAAAAAAACCCTTAAACCTACCTGATGTTTTCCTAAATGTACAATCCACTCCCAACCACCATAAAACCCAATGGAAACCCAACAAAACCTACGGAGACCCCAAAACACGTCAAAAACACCCCAAAAAAGAACTGGATCAGAAGAATAATACAAAACAAAAACCATGAATTTCCCCCCAAAACCACCCTAAACTCACCTGATCTTCTCCAAATCCCACATTTCACTCCCATTCACCATCATGACCAACCAGAACCCAACGAAACCCAACGAAGACCCCAAAACACCTCAAAACCACCCCAAAATCAACCCAGATCCTAAAAAAAAAAAAATAAAAATAAAAAAATGCCATGATTTCACCACAAAAAAAAAAAAATTAAGCCTACCTGATCTTCTCCAAAACCCACAATTTAACCTTTTCCACCACGATGACCACGGAAAACACAACGAAACCCAACGGAGACCCCAAAACACGTCAAAAACACACCATAAAAGAACAGGATAAGAAGAAAAAACCCCAAAACTATGAATTTCCCCCCCAAACAACCCTAAACTCACCTGATCTTCTCCAAAACCAAAAATGCACTTCCATTTACCTTTAAGACAGACGAGAACCCAACGAAACCCAACGGAGACCCAAAAACACGTCAAAAACACCCCAAACAAGAACAGGATCACCCCCCAAAACGAAAGAAAACCCCAAAAAGCACGGATCCAATCCCCAAACCACCCTAAACCTACCTGATGTTCTCCAAATCCCAAAGTCCACTCCCAACCACCATAAAACCCATTACGAACTCAACGAAACGCAACGGAAACCCCAAAACACCTCAAAAACACCCCAAAAGCGTACCGGATCAGAAGAAAAAACGTGATTTAACCCCCCGAAAAAACCCTTAAACCTACCTGATGTTTTCCTAAAGGTACAATCCACTCCCAAACACCAGAAAACGCAATTGAAACCCAACAAAACCCAACGGAGACCCCAAAACACGTCAAAAACACCCCAAAAAACAACTGGATCAGAAGAAAAAAATAAAACAAAAACCATGAATTTCCCCCCCAAACCACCCTAAACTCACCTGATCTTCTCCAAATCCCACATTTCACTCCCATTCACCATCATGACCAACCAGAACCCAACGAAACCCAACGAAGACCCCAAAACACCTCAAAACCACCCCAAAATCAACCCAGATCCTAAAAAAAAAAAACAAAATGCCATGATTTCACCCCAAAAAAACCTTAAACCTACCTGATCTTCTCCAAAACCCACAATCCACTCCTATTTAACATAATGACCAACAAGAACAAAACAAAACGCAACGGAGAACCCAAAACACGTCAAAAACACCCCAGAAAAGATCGGGACCACCCCAAAACCAGAAGAAAACCCTAAAAAAAAAAAGAAATCCCCCAAAACCATAGATTCACCCCCCAAAAAACCTTAAACTCACCTGATGTTCTACAAAACCCACGATTTAATATTTTCCACCATGATGACCACGAAAAACCCAACGAAGCCCAAGGGAGACCACGTCAAAACACGTCAAAAACACCCCAAAAAAGAACAGGATAACCCCTAAAAACGAAAGAAAACCCCAAAAGCCATAGATCCACACCAAAAGTCCCCCTAAACCTACCTGATGTTCTCCAAAAGCCACAATTTACGCTTTTTCACCATGATGACCAACATGAACCAAACGAAAACCCAAAGGAGACCCCAAAACACGTCAAAAACACCCCAAAAAAGAAAGGGATCACCCCCAAAATTGGAAGAAAATCCCTCAAAACCATAGATCCACCCCAAAACAACCCTAAACCTACCTGATGTTCTTCAAAACCCACAATTTACCCTTTTCCACCATGATGACCATGGAAAACACAACGAAACCCAACGGAGACCCCAAAACAAGTCAAAAACACCCCAAACAAGAACGGGATAACCCCTAAAAACGAAAGAAAACACCAAAACCCATAGATCCACCCCAAAAGCACCCTAAACCTACCTGATGTTCTCCAAAACCAACAATTTAAACTTTTCCACCATAATGACCACGGAAAACACAACGAAACCCAACGCAGACCCCAAAACACGTCAAAAACACCCAAACAAGAACGGCATCACCCCCAAAATTGGAAGAAAATTCACCAAAACCATAGATCCACCCCAAAACCACCATAAACCTACCTGATAGTCTCCAAATCCCAAAGTCCACTCCCAACCACCATAAAACCCATTAGGAACTCAACGAAACGCAACGGAAACCACAAAACGCCTCAAAACACCCCAAAAAAGAACTGGATGAGAAGAAAAAACCCCAAAACTATGAATTTCCCCCCAAACACCCCTAAACTCACCTGATCTTCTCCAAAACCAAAAATGCACTTCCATTTACCTTAACGACAGACGAGAACCCAACGAAACCCAAGGGAGACCCCAAAACACGTCAAAAACACCCCAAACAAGAACAGGATCACCCCCCAAAACGAAAGAAAACCCCAAAAAGCACGGATCCAATCCCCAAACCACCCTAAACCTACCTGATGTTCTCCAAATCCCAAAGTCCACTCCCAGCCACCATAAAACCCATTACGAACTCAACGAAACGCAACGGAAACCCCAAAACACCTCAAAAACACACCAAACAAGAACAGGATCACCCCCCAAAACGAAAGAAAACCCCAAAAAGCACGGATCCAATCCCCAAACCACCCTAAACCTACCTGATAGTCTCCAAATCCCAAAGTCCACTCCCAACCACCATAAAACCCATTACGAACTCAACGAAACGCAACGGAAACCACAAAACACCTCAAAAACACCCCAAAGCCAATCGAATCAGAAGAAAAAACGTCATTTAACCAAAAAAAACCCTTAAACCTACCTGATGTTTTCCTAAATGTACAATCCACTCCCAACCACCATAAAACCCAATGGAAACCCAACAAAACCTACGGAGACCCCAAAACACGTCAAAAACACCCCAAAAAAGAACTGGATCAGAAGAATAATACAAAACAAAAACCATGAATTTCCCCCCAAAACCACCCTAAACTCACCTGATCTTCTCCAAATCCCACATTTCACTCCCATTCACCATCATGACCAACCAGAACCCAACGAAACCCAACGAAGACCCCAAAACACCTCAAAACCACCCCAAAATCAACCCAGATCCTAAAAAAAAAAAATAAAAATAAAAAAATGCCATGATTTCACCACAAAAAAAAAAAAAATTAAGCCTACCTGATGTTCTCCAAAACCCACAATTTAACCTTTTCCACCACGATGACCACGGAAAACACAACGAAACCCAACGGAGACCCCAAAACACGTCAAAAACACACCATAAAAGAACAGGATAAGAAGAAAAAACCCCAAAACTATGAATTTCCCCCCCAAACAACCCTAAACTCACCTGATCTTCTCCAAAACCAAAAATGCACTTCCATTTACCTTTAAGACAGACGAGAACCCAACGAAACCCAACGGAGACCCAAAAACACGTCAAAAACACCCCAAACAAGAACAGGATCACCCCCCAAAACGAAAGAAAACCCCAAAAAGCACGGATCCAATCCCCAAACCACCCTAAACCTACCTGATGTTCTCCAAATCCCAAAGTCCACTCCCAACCACCATAAAACCCATTAGGAACTCAACGAAACGCAACGGAAACCCCAAAACACCTCAAAAACACCCCAAAAGCGTACCGGATCAGAAGAAAAAACGTGATTTAACCCCCCGAAAAAACCCTTAAACCTACCTGATGTTTTCCTAAAGGTACAATCCACTCCCAAACACCAGAAAACGCAATTGAAACCCAACAAAACCCAACGGAGACCCCAAAACACGTCAAAAACACCCCAAAAAACAACTGGATCAGAAGAAAAAAATAAAACAAAAACCATGAATTTCCCCCCAAAACCACCCTAAACTCACCTGATCTTCTCCAAATCCCACATTTCACTCCCATTCACCATCATGACCAACCAGAACCCAACGAAACCCAACGAAGACCCCAAAACACCTCAAAACCACCCCAAAATCAACCCAGATCCTAAAAAAAAAAAAAACAAAATGCCATGATTTCACCCCAAAAAAACCTTAAACCTACCTGATCTTCTCCAAAACCCACAATCCACTCCTATTTAACGTAATGACCAACAAGAACAAAGCAAAACGCAACGGAGAACCCAAAACACGTCAAAAACACCCCAGAAAAGATCGGGACCACCCCAAAACCAGAAGAAAACCCTAAAAAAAAAGAAATCCCCCAAAACCATAGATTCACCCCCCAAAAAACCTTAAACTCACCTGATGTTCTACAAAACCCACAATTTAATATTTTCCACCATGATGACCACGAAAAACCCAACGAAGCCCAAGGGAGACCACGTCAAAACACGTCAAAAACACCCCAAAAAAGAACAGGATAACCCCTAAAAACGAAAGAAAACCCCAAAAGCCATAGATCCACACCAAAAGTCCCCCTAAACCTACCTGATGTTCTCCAAAAGCCACAATTTACGCTTTTTCACCATGATGACCAACATGAACCAAACGAAAACCCAAAGGAGACCCCAAAACACGTCAAAAACACCCCAAAAAAGAAAGGGATCACCCCCAAAATTGGAAGAAAATCCCTCAAAACCATAGATCCACCCCAAAACAACCCTAAACCTACCTGATGTTCTTCAAAACCACAATTTACCCTTTTCCACATGATGACCATGGAAAACACAACGAAACCCAACGGAGACCCCAAAACAAGTCAAAAACACCCCAAACAAGAACGGGATAACCCCTAAAAACGAAAGAAAACACCAAAACCCATAGATCCACCCCAAAAGCACCCTAAACCTACCTGATGTTCTCCAAAACCAACAATTTAAACTTTTCCACCATAATGACCACGGAAAACACAACGAAACCCAACGCAGACCCCAAAACACGTCAAAAACACCCCAAACAAGAACGGCATCACCCCCAAAATTGGAAGAAAATTCACCAAAACCATAGATCCACCCCAAAACCACCATAAACCTACCTGATAGTCTCCAAATCCCAAAGTCCACTCCCAACCACCATAAAACCCATTAGGAACTCAACGAAACGCAACGGAAACCACAAAACGCCTCAAAAACACCCCAAAAAAGAACTGGATGAGAAGAAAAAACGCCAAAACTATGAATTTCCCCCCCAAACCACCCTAAACTCACCTGATCTTCTCCAAAACCAAAAATGCACTTCCATTTACCTTAACGACAGACGAGAACCCAACGAAACCCAAGGGAGACCCCAAAACACGTCAAAAACACCCCAAACAAGAACAGGATCACCCCCCAAAACGAAAGAAACCCCCAAAAAGCACGGATCCAATCCCCAAACCACCCTAAACCTACCTGATGTTCTCCAAATCCCAAAGTCCACTCCCAGCCACCATAAAACCCATTACGAACTCAACGAAACGCAACGGAAACCCCAAAACACCTCAAAAACACCCCAAACAAGAACAGGATCACCCCCCAAAACGAAAGAAAACCCCAAAAAGCACGGATCCAATCCCCAAACCACCCTAAACCTACCTGATGTTCTCCAAATCCCAAAGTCCACTCCCAACCACCATAAAACCCATTAGGAACTCAACGAAACGCAACGGAAACCCCAAAACACCTCAAAAACACCCCAAAGCCAATCGAATCAGAAGAAAAAACGTCATTTAACCAAAAAAAAACCCTTAAACCTACCTGATGTTTTCCTAAATGTACAATCCACTCCCAAGCACCAGAAAACCCAATGGAAACCCAACAAAACCTAGGGAGACCCCAAAACACGTCAAAAACAGCCCAAAAAAGAACTGGATCAGAAGAATAATACAAAACAAAAACCATGAATTTCCCCCCAAAACCACCCTAAACTCACCTGATCTTCTCCAAATCCCACATTTCACTCCCATTCACCATCATGACCAACCAGAACCCAACGAAACCCAACGAAGACCCCAAAACACCTCAAAACCACCCCAAAATCAACCCAGATCCTAAAAAAAAAAAAATAAAAATAAAAAAATGCCATGATTTCACCACAAAAAAAAAAAAAATTAAGCCTACCTGATGTTCTCCAAAACCCACAATTTAACCTTTTCCACCACGATGACCACGGAAAACACAACGAAACCCAACGGAGACCCCAAAACACGTCAAAAACACACCATAAAGGAACAGGATAAGAAGAAAAAACCCCAAAACTATGAATTTCCCCCCCAAACAACCCTAAACTCACCTGATCTTCTCCAAAACCAAAAATGCACTTCCATTTACCTTAACGACAGACGAGAACCCAACGAAACCCAACGGAGACCCAAAAACACGTCAAAAACACCCCAAACAAGAACAGGATCACCCCCCAAAACGAAAGAAAACCCCAAAAAGCACGGATCCAATCCCCAAACCACCCTAAACCTACCTGATGTTCTCCAAATCCCAAAGTCCACTCCCAACCACCATAAAACCCATTAGGAACTCAACGAAACGCAACGGAAACCCCAAAACACCTCAAAAACACCCCAAAAGCGTACCGGATCAGAAGAAAAAACGTGATTTAACCCCCCGAAAAAACCCTTAAACCTACCTGATGTTTTCCTAAAGGTACAATCCACTCCCAAACACCAGAAAACGCAATTGAAACCCAACAAAACCCAACGGAGACCCCAAAACACGTCAAAAACACCCCAAAAAACAACTGGATCAGAAGAAAAAAATAAAACAAAAACCATGAATTTCCCCCAAAACCACCCTAAACTCACCTGATCTTCTCCAAATCCCACATTTCACTCCCATTCACCATCATGACCAACCAGAACCCAACGAAACCCAACGAAGACCCCAAAACACCTCAAAACCACCCCAAAATCAACCAGATCCTAAAAAAAAAAAAACAAAATGCCATGATTTCACCCCAAAAAAACCTTAAACCTACCTGATCTTCTCCAAAACCCACAATCCACTCCTATTTAACGTAATGACCAACAAGAACAAAGCAAAACGCAACGGAGAACCCAAAACACGTCAAAAACACCCCAGAAAAGATCGGGACCACCCCAAAACCAGAAGAAAACCCTAAAAAAAAAGAAATCCCCCAAAACCATAGATTCACCCCCCAAAAAACCTTAAACTCACCTGATGTTCTACAAAACCCACAATTTAATATTTTCCACCATGATGACCACGAAAAACCCAACGAAGCCCAAGGGAGACCACGTCAAAACACGTCAAAAACACCCCAAAAAAGAACAGGATAACCCCTAAAAACGAAAGAAAACCCCAAAAGCCATAGATCCACACCAAAAGTCCCCCTAAACCTACCTGATGTTCTCCAAAAGCCACAATTTACGCTTTTTCACCATGATGACCAACATGAACCAAACGAAAACCCAAAGGAGACCCCAAAACACGTCAAAAACACCCCAAAAAAGAAAGGGATCACCCCCAAAATTGGAAGAAAATCCCTCAAAACCATAGATCCACCCCAAAACAACCCTAAACCTACCTGATGTTCTTCAAAACCCACAATTTACCCTTTTCCACCATGATGACCATGGAAAACACAACGAAACCCAACGGAGACCCCAAAACAAGTCAAAAACACCCCAAACAAGAACGGGATAACCCCTAAAAACGAAAGAAAACACCAAAACCCATAGATCCACCCCAAAAGCACCCTAAACCTACCTGATGTTCTCCAAAACCAACAATTTAAACTTTTCCACCATAATGACCACGGAAAACACAACGAAACCCAACGCAGACCCCAAAACACGTCAAAAACACCCCAAACAAGAACGGCATCACCCCCAAAATTGGAAGAAAATTCACCAAAACCATAGATCCACCCCAAAACCACCATAAACCTACCTGATAGTCTCCAAATCCCAAAGTCCACTCCCAACCACCATAAAACCCATTAGGAACTCAACGAAACGCAACGGAAACCACAAAACGCCTCAAAAACACCCCAAAAAAGAACTGGATGAGAAGAAAAAACGCCAAAACTATGAATTTCCCCCCCAAACCACCCTAAACTCACCTGATCTTCTCCAAAACCAAAAATGCACTTCCATTTACCTTAACGACAGACGAGAACCCAACGAAACCCAAGGGAGACCCCAAAACACGTCAAAAACACCCCAAACAAGAACAGGATCACCCCCCAAAACGAAAGAAACCCCCAAAAAGCACGGATCCAATCCCCAAACCACCCTAAACCTACCTGATGTTCTCCAAATCCCAAAGTCCACTCCCAGCCACCATAAAACCCATTACGAACTCAACGAAACGCAACGGAAACCCCAAAACACCTCAAAAACACCCCAAACAAGAACAGGATCACCCCCCAAAACGAAAGAAAACCCCAAAAAGCACGGATCCAATCCCCAAACCACCCTAAACCTACCTGATGTTCTCCAAATCCCAAAGTCCACTCCCAACCACCATAAAACCCATTAGGAACTCAACGAAACGCAACGGAAACCCCAAAACACCTCAAAAACACCCCAAAGCCAATCGAATCAGAAGAAAAAACGTCATTTAACCAAAAAAAACCCTTAAACCTACCTGATGTTTTCCTAAATGTACAATCCACTCCCAAGCACCAGAAAACCCAATGGAAACCCAACAAAACCTAGGGAGACCCCAAAACACGTCAAAAACAGCCCAAAAAAGAACTGGATCAGAAGAATAATACAAAACAAAAACCATGAATTTCCCCCCAAAACCACCCTAAACTCACCTGATCTTCTCCAAATCCCACATTTCACTCCCATTCACCATCATGACCAACCAGAACCCAACGAAACCCAACGAAGACCCCAAAACACCTCAAAACCACCCCAAAATCAACCCAGATCCTAAAAAAAAAAAATAAAAATAAAAAAATGCCATGATTTCACCACAAAAAAAAAAAAAATTAAGCCTACCTGATGTTCTCCAAAACCCACAATTTAACCTTTTCCACCACGATGACCACGGAAAACACAACGAAACCCAACGGAGACCCCAAAACACGTCAAAAACACACCATAAAGGAACAGGATAAGAAGAAAAAACCCCAAAACTATGAATTTCCCCCCCAAACAACCCTAAACTCACCTGATCTTCTCCAAAACCAAAAATGCACTTCCATTTACCTTAACGACAGACGAGAACCCAACGAAACCCAACGGAGACCCAAAAACACGTCAAAAACACCCCAAACAAGAACAGGATCACCCCCCAAAACGAAAGAAAACCCCAAAAAGCACGGATCCAATCCCCAAACCACCCTAAACCTACCTGATGTTCTCCAAATCCCAAAGTCCACTCCCAACCACCATAAAACCCATTAGGAACTCAACGAAACGCAACGGAAACCCCAAAACACCTCAAAAACACCCCAAAAGCGTACCGGATCAGAAGAAAAAACGTGATTTAACCCCCCGAAAAAACCCTTAAACCTACCTGATGTTTTCCTAAAGGTACAATCCACTCCCAAACACCAGAAAACGCAATTGAAACCCAACAAAACCCAACGGAGACCCCAAAACACGTCAAAAACACCCCAAAAAACAACTGGATCAGAAGAAAAAAATAAAACAAAAACCATGAATTTCCCCCCAAAACCACCCTAAACTCACCTGATCTTCTCCAAATCCCACATTTCACTCCCATTCACCATCATGACCAACCAGAACCCAACGAAACCCAACGAAGACCCCAAAACACCTCAAAACCACCCACCCCAAAATCAACCCAGATCCTAAAAAAAAAAAACAAAATGCCATGATTTCACCCCAAAAAAACCTTAAACCTACCTGATCTTCTCCAAAACCCACAATCCACTCCTATTTAACATAATGACCAACAAGAACAAAACAAAACGCAACGGAGAACCCAAAACACGTCAAAAACACCCCAGAAAAGATCGGGACCACCCCAAAACCAGAAGAAAACCCTAAAAAAAAAAGAAATCCCCCAAAACCATAGATTCACCCCCCAAAAAAACTTAAACTCACCTGATGTTCTACAAAACCCACAATTTAATATTTTCCACCATGATGACCACGAAAAACCCAACGAAGCCCAAGGGAGACCACGTCAAAACACGTCAAAAACACCCCAAAAAAGAACAGGATAACCCCTAAAAACGAAAGAAAACCCCAAAAGCCATAGATCCACACCAAAAGTCCCCCTAAACCTACCTGATGTTCTCCAAAAGCCACAATTTACGCTTTTTCACCATGATGACCAACATGAACCAAACGAAAACCCAAAGGAGACCCCAAAACACGTCAAAAACACCCCAAAAAAGAAAGGGATCACCCCCAAAATTGGAAGAAAATCCCTCAAAACCATAGATCCACCCCAAAACAACCCTAAACCTACCTGATGTTCTTCAAAACCCACAATTTACCCTTTTCCACCATGATGACCATGGAAAACACAACGAAACCCAACGGAGACCCCAAAACAAGTCAAAAACACCCCAAACAAGAACGGGATAACCCCTAAAAACGAAAGAAAACACCAAAACCCATAGATCCACCCCAAAAGCACCCTAAACCTACCTGATGTTCTCCAAAACCAACAATTTAAACTTTTCCACCATAATGACCACGGAAAACACAACGAAACCCAACGCAGACCCCAAAACACGTCAAAAACACCCCAAACAAGAACGGCATCACCCCCAAAATTGGAAGAAAATTCACCAAAACCATAGATCCACCCCAAAACCACCCTAAACCTACCTGATAGTCTCCAAATCCCAAAGTCCACTCCCAACCACCATAAAACCCATTAGGAACTCAACGAAACGCAACGGAAACCACAAAACGCCTCAAAAACACCCCAAAAAAGAACTGGATGAGAAGAAAAAAGGCCAAAACTATGAATTTCCCCCCCAAACCACCCTAAACTCACCTGATCTTCTCCAAAACCAAAAATGCACTTCCATTTACCTTAACGACAGACGAGAACCCAACGAAACCCAAGGGAGACCCCAAAACACGTCAAAAACACCCCAAACAAGAACAGGATCACCCCCCAAAACGAAAGAAAACCCCAAAAAGCACGGATCCAATCCCCAAACCACCCTAAACCTACCTGATGTTCTCCAAATCCCAA
The DNA here is from genome assembly GCF_964035555.1 of Netta rufina. Lineage (NCBI taxonomy): Eukaryota > Metazoa > Chordata > Aves > Anseriformes > Anatidae > Netta > Netta rufina. The sequence continues at coordinate 13,121,233 of NC_140143.1, forward strand.
AGTCCACTCCCAGCCACCATAAAACCCATTACGAACTCAACGAAACGCAACGGAAACCCCAAAACACCTCAAAAACACCCCAAAGCCAATCGAATCAGAAGAAAAAACGTCATTTAACCAAAAAAAACCCTTAAACCTACCTGATGTTTTCCTAAATGTACAATCCACTCCCAAGCACCAGAAAACCCAATGGAAACACAACAAAACCTACGGAGACCCCAAAACACGTCAAAAACAGCCCAAAAAAGAACTGGATCAGAAGAATAATACAAAACAAAAACCATGAATTTCCCCCCAAAACCACCCTAAACTCACCTGATCTTCTCCAAATCCCACATTTCACTCCCATTCACCATCATGACCAACCAGAACCCAACGAAACCCAATGAAGACCCCAAAACACCTCAAAACCACCCCAAAATCAACCCAGATCCTAAAAAAAAAAAATAAAAATAAAAAAATGCCATGATTTCACCACAAAAAAAAAAAAATTAAGCCTACCTGATCTTCTCCAAAACCCACAATTTAACCTTTTCCACCACGATGACCACGGAAAACACAACGAAACCCAACGGAGACCCCAAAACACGTCAAAAACACACCATAAAAGAACAGGATAAGAAGAAAAAACCCCAAAACTATGAATTTCCCCCCCAAACAACCCTAAACTCACCTGATCTTCTCCAAAACCAAAAATGCACTTCCATTTACCTTAACGACAGACGAGAACCCAACGAAACCCAACGGAGACCCAAAAACACGTCAAAAACACCCCAAACAAGAACAGGATCACCCCCCAAAACGAAAGAAAACCCCAAAAAGCACGGATCCAATCCCCAAACCACCCTAAACCTACCTGATGTTCTCCAAATCCCAAAGTCCACTCCCAGCCACCATAAAACCCATTACGAACTCAACGAAACGCAACGGAAACCCCAAAACACCTCAAAAACACCCCAAAAGCGTACCGGATCAGAAGAAAAAACGTGATTTAACCCCCCGAAAAAACCCTTAAACCTACCTGATGTTTTCCTAAAGGTACAATCCACTCCCAAACACCAGAAAACGCAATTGAAACCCAACAAAACCCAACGGAGACCCCAAAACACGTCAAAAACACCCCAAAAAACAACTGGATCAGAAGAAAAAAATAAAACAAAAACCATGAATTTCCCCCCAAAACCACCCTAAACTCACCTGATCTTCTCCAAATCCCACATTTCACTCCCATTCACCATCATGACCAACCAGAACCCAACGAAACCCAACGAAGACCCCAAAACACCTCAAAACCACCCCAAAATCAACCCAGATCCTAAAAAAAAAACCAACAAAATGCCATGATTTCACCCCCAAAAAACCTTAAACCTACCTGATCTTCTCCAAAACCCACAATCCACTCCTATTTAACGTAATGACCAACAAGAACAAAACAAAACGCAACGGAGAACCCAAAACACGTCAAAAACACCCCAGAAAAGATCGGGACCACCCCAAAACCAGAAGAAAACCCTAAAAAAAAAAGAAATCCCCCAAAACCATAGATTCACCCCCCAAAAAACCTTAAACTCACCTGATGTTCTACAAAACCCACAATTTAATATTTTCCACCATGATGACCACGAAAAACCCAACGAAGCCCAAGGGAGACCACGTCAAAACACGTCAAAAACACCCCAAAAAAGAACAGGATAACCCCTAAAAACGAAAGAAAACCCCAAAAGCCATAGATCCACACCAAAAGTCCCCCTAAACCTACCTGATGTTCTCCAAAAGCCACAATTTACGCTTTTTCACCATGATGACCAACATGAACCAAACGAAAACCCAAAGGAGACCACAAAACACGTCAAAAACACCCCAAAAAAGAAAGGGATCACCCCCAAAATTGGAAGAAAATCCCTCAAAACCATAGATCCACCCCAAAACAACCCTAAACCTACCTGATGTTCTTCAAAACCCACAATTTACCCTTTTCCACCAGGATGACCATGGAAAACACAACGAAACCCAACGGAGACCCCAAAACAAGTCAAAAACACCCCAAACAAGAACGGGATAACCCCTAAAAACGAAAGAAAACACCAAAACCCATAGATCCACCCCAAAACCACCATAAACCTACCTGATAGTCTCCAAATCCCAAAGTCCACTCCCAACCACCATAAAACCCATTACGAACTCAACGAAACGCAACGGAAACCCCAAAACACCTCAAAAACACCCCAAAGCCAATCGAATCAGAAGAAAAAACGTCATTTAACCAAAAAAAACCCTTAAACCTACCTGATGTTTTCCTAAATGTACAATCCACTCCCAAGCACCAGAAAACCCAATGGAAACACAACAAAACCTACGGAGACCCCAAAACACGTCAAAAACAGCCCAAAAAAGAACTGGATCAGAAGAATAATACAAAACAAAAACCATGAATTTCCCCCCAAAACCACCCTAAACTCACCTGATCTTCTCCAAATCCCACATTTCACTCCCATTCACCATCATGACCAACCAGAACCCAACGAAACCCAATGAAGACCCCAAAACACCTCAAAACCACCCCAAAATCAACCCAGATCCTAAAAAAAAAAAATAAAAATAAAAAAATGCCATGATTTCACCACAAAAAAAAAAAAATTAAGCCTACCTGATCTTCTCCAAAACCCACAATTTAACCTTTTCCACCACGATGACCACGGAAAACACAACGAAACCCAACGGAGACCCCAAAACACGTCAAAAACACACCATAAAAGAACAGGATAAGAAGAAAAAACCCCAAAACTATGAATTTCCCCCCCAAACAACCCTAAACTCACCTGATCTTCTCCAAAACCAAAAATGCACTTCCATTTACCTTAACGACAGACGAGAACCCAACGAAACCCAACGGAGACCCAAAAACACGTCAAAAACACCCCAAACAAGAACAGGATCACCCCCCAAAACGAAAGAAAACCCCAAAAAGCACGGATCCAATCCCCAAACCACCCTAAACCTACCTGATGTTCTCCAAATCCCAAAGTCCACTCCCAGCCACCATAAAACCCATTACGAACTCAACGAAACGCAACGGAAACCCCAAAACACCTCAAAAACACCCCAAAAGCGTACCGGATCAGAAGAAAAAACGTGATTTAACCCCCCGAAAAAACCCTTAAACCTACCTGATGTTTTCCTAAAGGTACAATCCACTCCCAAACACCAGAAAACGCAATTGAAACCCAACAAAACCCAACGGAGACCCCAAAACACGTCAAAAACACCCCAAAAAACAACTGGATCAGAAGAAAAAAATAAAACAAAAACCATGAATTTCCCCCCAAAACCACCCTAAACTCACCTGATCTTCTCCAAATCCCACATTTCACTCCCATTCACCATCATGACCAACCAGAACCCAACGAAACCCAACGAAGACCCCAAAACACCTCAAAACCACCCCAAAATCAACCCAGATCCTAAAAAAAAAACCAACAAAATGCCATGATTTCACCCCCAAAAAACCTTAAACCTACCTGATCTTCTCCAAAACCCACAATCCACTCCTATTTAACGTAATGACCAACAAGAACAAAACAAAACGCAACGGAGAACCCAAAACACGTCAAAAACACCCCAGAAAAGATCGGGACCACCCCAAAACCAGAAGAAAACCCTAAAAAAAAAAGAAATCCCCCAAAACCATAGATTCACCCCCCAAAAAACCTTAAACTCACCTGATGTTCTACAAAACCCACAATTTAATATTTTCCACCATGATGACCACGAAAAACCCAACGAAGCCCAAGGGAGACCACGTCAAAACACGTCAAAAACACCCCAAAAAAGAACAGGATAACCCCTAAAAACGAAAGAAAACCCCAAAAGCCATAGATCCACACCAAAAGTCCCCCTAAACCTACCTGATGTTCTCCAAAAGCCACAATTTACGCTTTTTCACCATGATGACCAACATGAACCAAACGAAAACCCAAAGGAGACCACAAAACACGTCAAAAACACCCCAAAAAAGAAAGGGATCACCCCCAAAATTGGAAGAAAATCCCTCAAAACCATAGATCCACCCCAAAACAACCCTAAACCTACCTGATGTTCTTCAAAACCCACAATTTACCCTTTTCCACCAGGATGACCATGGAAAACACAACGAAACCCAACGGAGACCCCAAAACAAGTCAAAAACACCCCAAACAAGAACGGGATAACCCCTAAAAACGAAAGAAAACACCAAAACCCATAGATCCACCCCAAAACCACCATAAACCTACCTGATAGTCTCCAAATCCCAAAGTCCACTCCCAACCACCATAAAACCCATTAGGAACTCAACGAAACGCAACGGAAACCACAAAACACCTCAAAAAACACCCCAAAAAGAACTGGATGAGAAGAAAAAACCCCAAAACTATGAATTTCCCCCCCAAACAACCCTAAACTCACCTGATCTTCTCCAAAACCAAAAATGCACTTCCATTTACCTTAACGACAGACGAGAACCCAACGAAACCCAAGGGAGACCCCAAAACACGTCAAAAACACCCCAAACAAGAACAGGATCACCCCCCAAAACGAAAGAAAACCCCAAAAAGCACGGATCCAATCCCCAAACCACCCTAAACCTACCTGATGTTCTCCAAATCCCAAAGTCCACTCCCAGCCACCATAAAACCCATTACGAACTCAACGAAACGCAACGGAAACCCCAAAACACCTCAAAAACACCCCAAAGCCAATCGAATCAGAAGAAAAAACGTCATTTAACCAAAAAAAACCCTTAAACCTACCTGATGTTTTCCTAAATGTACAATCCACTCCCAAGCACCAGAAAACCCAATGGAAACACAACAAAACCTACGGAGACCCCAAAACACGTCAAAAACAGCCCAAAAAAGAACTGGATCAGAAGAATAATACAAAACAAAAACCATGAATTTCCCCCCAAAACCACCCTAAACTCACCTGATCTTCTCCAAATCCCACATTTCACTCCCATTCACCATCATGACCAACCAGAACCCAACGAAACCCAACGAAGACCCCAAAACACCTCAAAACCACCCCAAAATCAACCCAGATCCTAAAAAAAAAACCAACAAAATGCCATGATTTCACCCCAAAAAAATCTTAAACCTACCTGATCTTCTCCAAAACCCACAATCCACTCCTATTTAACGTAATGACCAACAAGAACAAAACAAAACGCAACGGAGAACCCAAAACACGTCAAAAACACCCCAGAAAAGATCGGGACCACCCCAAAACCAGAAGAAAACCCTAAAAAAAAAAAGAAATCCCCCAAAACCATAGATTCACCCCCCAAAAAACCTTAAACTCACCTGATGTTCTACAAAACCCACAATTTAATATTTTCCACCATGATGACCACGAAAAACCCAACGAAGCCCAAGGGAGACCACGTCAAAACACGTCAAAAACACCCCAAAAAAGAACAGGATAACCCCTAAAAACGAAAGAAAACCCCAAAAGCCATAGATCCACACCAAAAGTCCCCCTAAACCTACCTGATGTTCTCCAAAAGCCACAATTTACGCTTTTTCACCATGATGACCAACATGAACCAAACGAAAACCCAAAGGAGACCCCAAAACACGTCAAAAACACCCCAAAAAAGAAAGGGATCACCCCCAAAATTGGAAGAAAATCCCTCAAAACCATAGATCCACCCCAAAACAACCCTAAACCTACCTGATGTTCTTCAAAACCCACAATTTACCCTTTTCCACCATGATGACCATGGAAAACACAACGAAACCCAACGGAGACCCCAAAACAAGTCAAAAACACCCCAAACAAGAACGGGATAACCCCTAAAAACGAAAGAAAACACCAAAACCCATAGATCCACCCCAAAAGCACCCTAAACCTACCTGATGTTCTCCAAAACCAACAATTTAAACTTTTCCACCATAATGACCACGGAAAACACAACGAAACCCAACGCAGACCCCAAAACACGTCAAAAACACCCCAAACAAGAACGGCATCACCCCCAAAATTGGAAGAAAAATTAACCAAAACCATAGATCCACCCCAAAACCACCCTAAACCTACCGGATAGTCTCCAAATCCCAAAGTCCACTCCCAACCACCATAAAACCCATTAGGAACTCAACGAAACGCAACGGAAACCACAAAACACCTCAAAAACACCCCAAAAAAGAACTGGATGAGAAGAAAAAACCCCAAAACTATGAATTTCCCCCCCAAACCACCCTAAACTCACCTGATCTTCTCCAAAACCAAAAATGCACTTCCATTTACCTTAACGACAGACGAGAACCCAACGAAACCCAAGGGAGACCCCAAAACACGTCAAAAACACCCCAAACAAGAACAGGATCACCCCCCAAAACGAAAGAAAACCCCAAAAAGCACGGATCCAATCCCCAAACCACCCTAAACCTACCTGATGTTCTCCAAATCCCAAAGTCCACTCCCAGCCACCATAAAACCCATTACGAACTCAACGAAACGCAACGGAAACCCCAAAACACCTCAAAAACACCCCAAAGCCAATCGAATCAGAAGAAAAAACGTCATTTAACCAAAAAAAACCCTTAAACCTACCTGATGTTCTCCTAAATGTACAATCCACTCCCAAACACCAGAAAACCCAATGGAAACACAACAAAACCTACGGAGACCCCAAAACACGTCAAAAACACCCCAAAAAACAACTGGATCAGAAGAATAATACAAAACAAAAACCATGAATTTCCCCCCAAAACCACCCTAAACTCACCTGATCTTCTCCAAATCCCACATTTCACTCCCATTCACCATCATGACCAACCAGAACCCAACGAAACCCAACGAAGACCCCAAAACACCTCAAAACCACCCCAAAATCAACCCAGATCCTAAAAAAAAAAAATAAAAATAAAAAAATGCCATGATTTCACCACAAAAAAAAAAAAAATTAAGCCTACCTGATGTTCTCCAAAACCCACAATTTAACCTTTTCCACCACGATGACCACGGAAAACACAACGAAACCCAACGGAGACCCCAAAACACGTCAAAAACACACCATAAAAGAACAGGATAAGAAGAAAAAACCCCCAAACTATGAATTTCCCCCCCAAACAACCCTAAACTCACCTGATCTTCTCCAAAACCAAAAATGCACTTCCATTTACCTTTAAGACAGACGAGAACCCAACGAAACCCAACGGAGACCCAAAAACACGTCAAAAACACCCCAAACAAGAACAGGATCACCCCCCAAAACGAAAGAAAACCCCCAAAAGCACGGATCCAATCCCCAAACCACCCTAAACCTACCTGATGTTCTCCAAATCCCAAAGTCCACTCCCAGCCACCATAAAACCCATTAGGAACTCAACGAAACGCAACGGAAACCCCAAAACACCTCAAAAACACCCCAAAAGCGTACCGGATCAGAAGAAAAAACGTGATTTAACCCCCCGAAAAAACCCTTAAACCTACCTGATGTTTTCCTAAAGGTACAATCCACTCCCAAACACCAGAAAACGCAATTGAAACCCAACAAAACCCAACGGAGACCCCAAAACACGTCAAAAACACCCCAAAAAACAACTGGATCAGAAGAAAAAAATAAAACAAAAACCATGAATTTCCCCCCAAAACCACCCTAAACTCACCTGATCTTCTCCAAATCCCACATTTCACTCCCATTCACCATCATGACCGACCAGAACCCAACGAAACCCAACGAAGACCCCAAAACACCTCAAAACCACCCCAAAATCAACCCAGATCCTAAAAAAAAAACCAACAAAATGCCATGATTTCACCCCAAAAAAACCTTAAACCTACCTGATCTTCTCCAAAACCCACAATCCACTCCTATTTAACATAATGACCAACAAGAACAAAACAAAACGCAACGGAGAACCCAAAACACGTCAAAAACACCCCAGAAAAGATCGGGACCACCCCAAAACCAGAAGAAAACCCTAAAAAAAAAAAGAAATCCCCCAAAACCATAGATTCACCCCCCAAAAAACCTTAAACTCACCTGATGTTCTACAAAACCCACAATTTAATATTTTCCACCATGATGACCACGAAAAACCCAACGAAGCCCAAGGGAGACCACGTCAAAACACGTCAAAAACACCCCAAAAAAGAACAGGATAACCCCTAAAAACGAAAGAAAACCCCAAAAGCCATAGATCCACACCAAAAGTCCCCCTAAACCTACCTGATGTTCTCCAAAAGCCACAATTTACCCTTTTCCACCATGATGACCATGGAAAACACAACGAAACCCAACGGAGACCCCAAAACAAGTCAAAAACACCCCAAACAAGAACGGGATAACCCCTAAAAACGAAAGAAAACACCAAAACCCATAGATCCACCCCAAAAGCACCCTAAACCTACCTGATGTTCTCCAAAACCAACAATTTAAACTTTTCCACCATAATGACCACGGAAAACACAACGAAACCCAACGCAGACCCCAAAACACGTCAAAAACACCCCAAACAAGAACGGCATCACCCCCAAAATTGGAAGAAAATTCACCAAAACCATAGATCCACCCCAAAACCACCCTAAACCTACCTGATAGTCTCCAAATCCCAAAGTCCACTCCCAACCACCATAAAACCCATTAGGATCTCAACGAAACGCAACGGAAACCACAAAACACCTCAAAAACACCCCAAAAAAGAACTGGATGAGAAGAAAAAACGCCAAAACTATGAATTTCCCCCCCAAACCACCCTAAACTCACCTGATCTTCTCCAAAACCAAAAATGCACTTCCATTTACCTTAACGACAGACGAGAACCCAACGAAACCCAAGGGAGACCCCAAAACACGTCAAAAACACCCCAAACAAGAACAGGATCCCCCCCCAAAACGAAAGAAAACCCCAAAAAGCACGGAACCAATCCCCAAACCACCCTAAACCTACCTGATGTTCTCCAAATCCCAAAGTCCACTCCCAGCCACCATAAAACCCATTACGAACTCAACGAAATGCAACGGAAACCACAAAACACCTCAAAAACACCCCAAAGCCAATCGAATCAGAAGAAAAAACGTCATTTAACCAAAAAAACCCCTTAAACCTACCTGATGTTCTCCTAAATGTACAATCCACTCCCAACCACCAGAAAACCCAATGGAAACACAACAAAACCTACGGAGACCCCAAAACACGTCAAAAACAGCCCAAAAAAGAACTGGATCAGAAGAATAATACAAAACAAAAACCATGAATTTCCCCCCAAAACCACCCTAAACTCACCTGATCTTCTCCAAATCCCACATTTCACTCCCATTCACCATCATGACCAACCAGAACCCAACGAAACCCAACGAAGACCCCAAAACACCTCAAAACCACCCCAAAATCAACCCAGATCCTAAAAAAAATAAAAATAAAAATAAAAAAATGCCATGATTTCACCACAAAAAAAAAAAAATTAAGCCTACCTGATGTTCTCCAAAACCCACAATTTAACCTTTTCCACCACGATGACCACGGAAAACACAACGAAACCCAACGCAGACCCCAAAACACGTCAAAAACACACCATAAAAGAACAGGATAAGAAGAAAAAACCCCCAAACTATGAATTTCCCCCCCAAACAACCCTAAACTCACCTGATCTTCTCCAAAACCAAAAATGCACTTCCATTTACCTTTAAGACAGACGAGAACCCAACGAAACCCAACGGAGACCCAAAAACACGTCAAAAACACCCCAAACAAGAACAGGATCACCCCCCAAAACGAAAGAAAACCCCCAAAAGCACGGATCCAATCCCCAAACCACCCTAAACCTACCTGATGTTCTCCAAATCCCAAAGTCCACTCCCAGCCACCATAAAACCCATTACGAACTCAACGAAACGCAACGGAAACCCCAAAACACCTCAAAAACACCCCAAAAGCGTACTGGATCAGAAGAAAAAACGTGATTTAACCCCCCGAAAAAACCCTTAAACCTACCTGATGTTTTCCTAAAGGTACAATCCACTCCCAAACACCAGAAAACCCAATGGAAACCCAACAAAACCTAGGGAGACCCCAAAACACGTCAAAAACAGCCCAAAAAAGAACTGGATCAGAAGAATAATACAAAACAAAAACCATGAATTTCCCCCCAAAACCACCCTAAACTCACCTGATCTTCTCCAAATCCCACATTTCACTCCCATTCACCATCATGACCAACCAGAACCCAACGAAACCCAATGAAGACCCCAAAACACCTCAAAACCACCCCAAAATCAACCCAGATCCTAAAAAAAAAAAATAAAAATAAAAAAATGCCATGATTTCACCACAAAAAAAAAAAAAATTAAGCTTACCTGATGTTCTCCAAAACCCACAATTTAACCTTTTCCACCACGATGACCACGGAAAACACAACGAAACCCAACGGAGACCCAAAAACACGTCAAAAACACCCCAAACAAGAACAGGATCACCCCCCAAAACGAAAGAAAACCCCAAAAAGCACGGATCCAATCCCCAAACCACCCTAAACCTACCTGATGTTCTCCAAATCCCAAAGTCCACTCCCAGCCACCATAAAACCCATTAGGAACTCAACGAAACGCAACGGAAACCCCAAAACACCTCAAAAACACCCCAAAAGCGTACCGGATCAGAAGAAAAAACGTGATTTAACCCCCCGAAAAAACCCTTAAACCTACCTGATGTTTTCCTAAAGGTACAATCCACTCCCAAACACCAGAAAACGCAATTGAAACCCAACAAAACCCAACGGAGACCCCAAAACACGTCAAAAACACCCCAAAAAACAACTGGATCAGAAGAAAAAAATAAAACAAAAACCATGAATTTCCCCCCAAAACCACCCTAAACTCACCTGATCTTCTCCAAATCCCACATTTCACTCCCATTCACCATCATGACCGACCAGAACCCAACGAAACCCAACGAAGACCCCAAAACACCTCAAAACCACCCCAAAATCAACCCAGATCCTAAAAAAAAAACCAACAAAATGCCATGATTTCACCCCAAAAAAACCTTAAACCTACCTGATCTTCTCCAAAACCCACAATCCACTCCTATTTAACATAATGACCAACAAGAACAAAACAAAACGCAACGGAGAACCCAAAACACGTCAAAAACACCCCAGAAAAGATCGGGACCACCCCAAAACCAGAAGAAAACCCTAAAAAAAAAAAGAAATCCCCCAAAACCATAGATTCACCCCCCAAAAAACCTTAAACTCACCTGATGTTCTACAAAACCCACAATTTAATATTTTCCACCATGATGACCACGAAAAACCCAACGAAGCCCAAGGGAGACCACGTCAAAACACGTCAAAAACACCCCAAAAAAGAACAGGATAACCCCTAAAAACGAAAGAAAACCCCAAAAGCCATAGATCCACACCAAAAGTCCCCCTAAACCTACCTGATGTTCTCCAAAAGCCACAATTTACGCTTTTTTCCATGATGACCAACATGAACCAAACGAAAACCCAAAGGAGACCCCAAAACACGTCAAAAACACCCCAAAAAAGAAAGGGATCACCCCCAAAATTGGAAGAAAATCCCTCAAAACCATAGATCCACCCCAAAACAACCCTAAACCTACCTGATGTTCTTCAAAACCCACAATTTACCCTTTTCCACCATGATGACCATGGAAAACACAACGAAACCCAACGGAGACCCCAAAACAAGTCAAAAACACCCCAAACAAGAACGGGATAACCCCTAAAAACGAAAGAAAACACCAAAACCCATAGATCCACCCCAAAAGCACCCTAAACCTACCTGATGTTCTCCAAAACCAACAATTTAAACTTTTCCACCATAATGACCACGGAAAACACAACGAAACCCAACGCAGACCCCAAAACATGTCAAAAACACCCCAAACAAGAACGGCATCACCCCCAAAATTGGAAGAAAATTCACCAAAACCATAGATCCACCCCAAAACCACCCTAAACCTACCTGATAGTCTCCAAATCCCAAAGTCCACTCCCAACCACCATAAAACCCATTAGGATCTCAACGAAACGCAACGGAAACCACAAAACACCTCAAAAACACCCCAAAAAAGAACTGGATGAGAAGAAAAAACGCCAAAACTATGAATTTCCCCCCCAAACCACCCTAAACTCACCTGATCTTCTCCAAAACCAAAAATGCACTTCCATTTACCTTAACGACAGACGAGAACCCAACGAAACCCAAGGGAGACCCCAAAACACGTCAAAAACACCCCAAACAAGAACAGGATCCCCCCCCAAAACGAAAGAAAACCCCAAAAAGCACGGAACCAATCCCCAAACCACCCTAAACCTACCTGATGTTCTCCAAATCCCAAAGTCCACTCCCAGCCACCATAAAACCCATTACGAACTCAACGAAATGCAACGGAAACCACAAAACACCTCAAAAACACCCCAAAGCCAATCGAATCAGAAGAAAAAACGTCATTTAACCAAAAAAACCCCTTAAACCTACCTGATGTTCTCCTAAATGTACAATCCACTCCCAACCACCAGAAAACCCAATGGAAACACAACAAAACCTACGGAGACCCCAAAACACGTCAAAAACAGCCCAAAAAAGAACTGGATCAGAAGAATAATACAAAACAAAAACCATGAATTTCCCCCCAAAACCACCCTAAACTCACCTGATCTTCTCCAAATCCCACATTTCACTCCCATTCACCATCATGACCAACCAGAACCCAACGAAACCCAACGAAGACCCCAAAACACCTCAAAACCACCCCAAAATCAACCCAGATCCTAAAAAAAATAAAAATAAAAATAAAAAAATGCCATGATTTCACCACAAAAAAAAAAAAATTAAGCCTACCTGATGTTCTCCAAAACCCACAATTTAACCTTTTCCACCACGATGACCACGGAAAACACAACGAAACCCAACGCAGACCCCAAAACACGTCAAAAACACACCATAAAAGAACAGGATAAGAAGAAAAAACCCCCAAACTATGAATTTCCCCCCCAAACAACCCTAAACTCACCTGATCTTCTCCAAAACCAAAAATGCACTTCCATTTACCTTTAAGACAGACGAGAACCCAACGAAACCCAACGGAGACCCAAAAACACGTCAAAAACACCCCAAACAAGAACAGGATCACCCCCCAAAACGAAAGAAAACCCCCAAAAGCACGGATCCAATCCCCAAACCACCCTAAACCTACCTGATGTTCTCCAAATCCCAAAGTCCACTCCCAGCCACCATAAAACCCATTACGAACTCAACGAAACGCAACGGAAACCCCAAAACACCTCAAAAACACCCCAAAAGCGTACTGGATCAGAAGAAAAAACGTGATTTAACCCCCCGAAAAAACCCTTAAACCTACCTGATGTTTTCCTAAAGGTACAATCCACTCCCAAACACCAGAAAACCCAATGGAAACCCAACAAAACCTAGGGAGACCCCAAAACACGTCAAAAACAGCCCAAAAAAGAACTGGATCAGAAGAATAATACAAAACAAAAACCATGAATTTCCCCCCAAAACCACCCTAAACTCACCTGATCTTCTCCAAATCCCACATTTCACTCCCATTCACCATCATGACCAACCAGAACCCAACGAAACCCAATGAAGACCCCAAAACACCTCAAAACCACCCCAAAATCAACCCAGATCCTAAAAAAAAAAAATAAAAATAAAAAAATGCCATGATTTCACCACAAAAAAAAAAAAAATTAAGCTTACCTGATGTTCTCCAAAACCCACAATTTAACCTTTTCCACCACGATGACCACGGAAAACACAACGAAACCCAACGGAGACCCAAAAACACGTCAAAAACACCCCAAACAAGAACAGGATCACCCCCCAAAACGAAAGAAAACCCCAAAAAGCACGGATCCAATCCCCAAACCACCCTAAACCTACCTGATGTTCTCCAAATCCCAAAGTCCACTCCCAGCCACCATAAAACCCATTAGGAACTCAACGAAACGCAACGGAAACCCCAAAACACCTCAAAAACACCCCAAAAGCGTACCGGATCAGAAGAAAAAACGTGATTTAACCCCCCGAAAAAACCCTTAAACCTACCTGATGTTTTCCTAAAGGTACAATCCACTCCCAAACACCAGAAAACGCAATTGAAACCCAACAAAACCCAACGGAGACCCCAAAACACGTCAAAAACACCCCAAAAAACAACTGGATCAGAAGAAAAAAATAAAACAAAAACCATGAATTTCCCCCCAAAACCACCCTAAACTCACCTGATCTTCTCCAAATCCCACATTTCACTCCCATTCACCATCATGACCGACCAGAACCCAACGAAACCCAACGAAGACCCCAAAACACCTCAAAACCACCCCAAAATCAACCCAGATCCTAAAAAAAAAACCAACAAAATGCCATGATTTCACCCCAAAAAAACCTTAAACCTACCTGATCTTCTCCAAAACCCACAATCCACTCCTATTTAACATAATGACCAACAAGAACAAAACAAAACGCAACGGAGAACCCAAAACACGTCAAAAACACCCCAGAAAAGATCGGGACCACCCCAAAACCAGAAGAAAACCCTAAAAAAAAAAAGAAATCCCCCAAAACCATAGATTCACCCCCCAAAAAACCTTAAACTCACCTGATGTTCTACAAAACCCACAATTTAATATTTTCCACCATGATGACCACGAAAAACCCAACGAAGCCCAAGGGAGACCACGTCAAAACACGTCAAAAACACCCCAAAAAAGAACAGGATAACCCCTAAAAACGAAAGAAAACCCCAAAAGCCATAGATCCACACCAAAAGTCCCCCTAAACCTACCTGATGTTCTCCAAAAGCCACAATTTACGCTTTTTTCCATGATGACCAACATGAACCAAACGAAAACCCAAAGGAGACCCCAAAACACGTCAAAAACACCCCAAAAAAGAAAGGGATCACCCCCAAAATTGGAAGAAAATCCCTCAAAACCATAGATCCACCCCAAAACAACCCTAAACCTACCTGATGTTCTTCAAAACCCACAATTTACCCTTTTCCACCATGATGACCATGGAAAACACAACGAAACCCAACGGAGACCCCAAAACAAGTCAAAAACACCCCAAACAAGAACGGGATAACCCCTAAAAACGAAAGAAAACACCAAAACCCATAGATCCACCCCAAAAGCACCCTAAACCTACCTGATGTTCTCCAAAACCAACAATTTAAACTTTTCCACCATAATGACCACGGAAAACACAACGAAACCCAACGCAGACCCCAAAACATGTCAAAAACACCCCAAACAAGAACGGCATCACCCCCAAAATTGGAAGAAAATTCACCAAAACCATAGATCCACCCCAAAACCACCCTAAACCTACCTGATAGTCTCCAAATCCCAAAGTCCACTCCCAACCACCATAAAACCCATTAGGATCTCAACGAAACGCAACGGAAACCACAAAACACCTCAAAAACACCCCAAAAAAGAACTGGATGAGAAGAAAAAACGCCAAAACTATGAATTTCCCCCCCAAACCACCCTAAACTCACCTGATCTTCTCCAAAACCAAAAATGCACTTCCATTTACCTTAACGACAGACGAGAACCCAACGAAACCCAAGGGAGACCCCAAAACACGTCAAAAACACCCCAAACAAGAACAGGATCCCCCCCCAAAACGAAAGAAAACCCCAAAAAGCACGGAACCAATCCCCAAACCACCCTAAACCTACCTGATGTTCTCCAAATCCCAAAGTCCACTCCCAGCCACCATAAAACCCATTACGAACTCAACGAAATGCAACGGAAACCACAAAACACCTCAAAAACACCCCAAAGCCAATCGAATCAGAAGAAAAAACGTCATTTAACCAAAAAAACCCCTTAAACCTACCTGATGTTCTCCTAAATGTACAATCCACTCCCAACCACCAGAAAACCCAATGGAAACACAACAAAACCTACGGAGACCCCAAAACACGTCAAAAACAGCCCAAAAAAGAACTGGATCAGAAGAATAATACAAAACAAAAACCATGAATTTCCCCCCAAAACCACCCTAAACTCACCTGATCTTCTCCAAATCCCACATTTCACTCCCATTCACCATCATGACCAACCAGAACCCAACGAAACCCAACGAAGACCCCAAAACACCTCAAAACCACCCCAAAATCAACCCAGATCCTAAAAAAAAAAAAAATAAAAATAAAAAAATGCCATGATTTCACCACAAAAAAAAAAAAATTAAGCCTACCTGATGTTCTCCAAAACCCACAATTTAACCTTTTCCACCACGATGACCACGGAAAACACAACGAAACCCAACGCAGACCCCAAAACACGTCAAAAACACACCATAAAAGAACAGGATAAGAAGAAAAAACCCCCAAACTATGAATTTCCCCCCCAAACAACCCTAAACTCACCTGATCTTCTCCAAAACCAAAAATGCACTTCCATTTACCTTTAAGACAGACGAGAACCCAACGAAACCCAACGGAGACCCAAAAACACGTCAAAAACACCCCAAACAAGAACAGGATCACCCCCCAAAACGAAAGAAAACCCCCAAAAGCACGGATCCAATCCCCAAACCACCCTAAACCTACCTGATGTTCTCCAAATCCCAAAGTCCACTCCCAGCCACCATAAAACCCATTACGAACTCAACGAAACGCAACGGAAACCCCAAAACACCTCAAAAACACCCCAAAAGCGTACTGGATCAGAAGAAAAAACGTGATTTAACCCCCCGAAAAAACCCTTAAACCTACCTGATGTTTTCCTAAAGGTACAATCCACTCCCAAACACCAGAAAACCCAATGGAAACCCAACAAAACCTAGGGAGACCCCAAAACACGTCAAAAACAGCCCAAAAAAGAACTGGATCAGAAGAATAATACAAAACAAAAACCATGAATTTCCCCCCAAAACCACCCTAAACTCACCTGATCTTCTCCAAATCCCACATTTCACTCCCATTCACCATCATGACCAACCAGAACCCAACGAAACCCAATGAAGACCCCAAAACACCTCAAAACCACCCCAAAATCAACACAGATCCTAAAAAAAAAAAATAAAAATAAAAAAATGCCATGATTTCACCACAAAAAAAAAAAAAATTAAGCTTACCTGATGTTCTCCAAAACCCACAATTTAACCTTTTCCACCACGATGACCACGGAAAACACAACGAAACCCAACGGAGACCCAAAAACACGTCAAAAACACCCCAAACAAGAACAGGATCAGCCCCCAAAACGAAAGAAAACCCCAAAAAGCACGGATCCAATCCCCAAACCACCCTAAACCTACCTGATGTTCTCCAAATCCCAAAGTCCACTCCCAGCCACCATAAAACCCATTACGAACTCAACGAAACGCAACGGAAACCCCAAAACACCTCAAAAACACCCCAAAAGCGTACCGGATCAGAAGAAAAAACGTGATTTAACCCCCCGAAAAAACCCTTAAACCTACCTGATGTTTTCCTAAAGGTACAATCCACTCCCAAACACCAGAAAACGCAATTGAAACCCAACAAAACCCAACGGAGACCCCAAAACACGTCAAAAACACCCCAAAAAACAACTGGATCAGAAGAATAATACAAAACAAAAACCATGAATTTCCCCCCAAAACCACCCTAAACTCACCTGATCTTCTCCAAATCCCACATTTCACTCCCATTCACCATCATGACCAACCAGAACCCAACGAAACCCAACGAAGACCCCAAAACACCTCAAAACCACCCCAAAATCAACCCAGATCCTAAAAAAAAAACCAACAAAATGCCATGATTTCACCCCCAAAAAACCTTAAACCTACCTGATCTTCTCCAAAACCCACAATCCACTCCTATTTAACATAATGACCAACAAGAACAAAACAAAACGCAACGGAGAACCCAAAACACGTCAAAAACACCCCAGAAAAGATCGGGACCACCCCAAAACCAGAAGAAAACCCTAAAAAAAAAAGAAATCCCCCAAAACCATAGATTCAACCCCCAAAAAAACTTAAACTCACCTGATGTTCTACAAAACCCACAATTTAATATTTTCCACCATGATGACCACGAAAAACCCAATGAAGCCCAAGGGAGACCACGTCAAAACACGTCAAAAACACCCCAAAAAAGAACAGGATAACCCCTAAAAACGAAAGAAAACCCCAAAAGCCATAGATCCACACCAAAAGTCCCCCTAAACCTACCTGATGTTCTCCAAAAGCCACAATTTACGCTTTTTCACCATGATGACCAACATGAACCAAACGAAAACCCAAAGGAGACCCCAAAACACGTCAAAAACACCCCAAAAAAGAAAGGGATCACCCCCAAAATTGGAAGAAAATCCCTCAAAACCATAGATCCACCCCAAAACAACCCTAAACCTACCTGATGTTCTTCAAAACCCACAATTTACCCTTTTCCACCATGATGACCATGGAAAACACAACGAAACCCAACGGAGACCCCAAAACAAGTCAAAAACACCCCAAACAAGAACGGGATAACCCCTAAAAACGAAAGAAAACACCAAAACCCATAGATCCACCCCAAAAGCACCCTAAACCTACCTGATGTTCTCCAAAACCAACAATTTAAACTTTTCCACCATAATGACCACGGAAAACACAACGAAACCCAACGCAGACCCCAAAACACGTCAAAAACACCCCAAACAAGAACGGCATCACCCCCAAAATTGGAAGAAAATTCACCAAAACCATAGATCCACCCCAAAACCACCCTAAACCTACCTGATAGTCTCCAAATCCCAAAGTCCACTCCCAACCACCATAAAACCCATTAGGAACTCAACGAAACGCAACGGAAACCACAAAACACCTCAAAAACACCCCAAAAAAGAACTGGATGAGAAGAAAAAACCCCAAAACTATGAATTTCCCCCCCCAAACCACCCTAAACTCACCTGATCTTCTCCAAAACCAAAAATGCACTTCCATTTACCTTAACGACAGACGAGAACCCAACGAAACCCAACGGAGACCCAAAAACACGTCAAAAACACCCCAAACAAGAACAGGATCACCCCCCAAAACGAAAGAAAACCCCAAAAAGCACGGATCCAATCCCCAAACCACCCTAAACCTACCTGATGTTCTCCAAATCCCAAAGTCCACTCCCAGCCACCATAAAACCCATTACTAACTCAACGAAACGCAACGGAAACCACAAAACACCTCAAAAACACCCCAAAGCCAATCGAATCAGAAGAAAAAACGTCATTTAACCAAAAAAACCCCTTAAACCTACCTGATGTTCTCCTAAATGTACAATCCACTCCCAACCACCAGAAAACCCAATGGAAACCCAACAAAACCTAGGGAGACCCCAAAACACGTCAAAAACACCCCAAAAAAGAACTGGATCAGAAGAATAATACAAAACAAAAACCATGAATTTCCCCCCAAAACCACCCTAAACTCACCTGATCTTCTCCAAATCCCACATTTCACTCCCATTCATCATCATGACCAACCAGAACCCAACGAAACCCAATGAAGACCCCAAAACACCTCAAAACCACCCCAAAATCAACACAGATCCTAAAAAAATAAAAATAAAAATAAAAAAATGCCATGATTTCACCACAAAAAAAAAAAATTAAGCCTACCTGATGTTCTCCAAAACCCACAATTTAACCTTTTCCACCACGATGACCACGGAAAACACAACGAAACCAAACGGAGACCCCAAAACACGTCAAAAACACACCATAAAAGAACAGGATAAGAAGAAAAAACGCCAAAACTATGAATTTCCCCCCCAAACAACCCTAAACTCACCTGATCTTCTCCAAAACCAAAAATGCACTTCCATTTACCTTTAAGACAGACGAGAACCCAACGAAACCCAACGGAGACCCAAAAACACGTCAAAAACACCCCAAACAAGAACAGGATCACCCCCCAAAACGAAAGAAAACCCCCAAAAGCACGGATCCAATCCCCAAACCACCCTAAACCTACCTGATGTTCTCCAAATCCCAAAGTCCACTCCCAGCCACCATAAAACCCATTACGAACTCAACGAAACGCAACGGAAACCCCAAAACACCTCAAAAACACCCCAAAAGCGTACTGGATCAGAAGAAAAAACGTGATTTAACCCCCCGAAAAAACCCTTAAACCTACCTGATGTTTTCCTAAAGGTACAATCCACTCCCAAACACCAGAAAACCCAATGGAAACCCAACAAAACCTAGGGAGACCCCAAAACACGTCAAAAACAGCCCAAAAAAGAACTGGATCAGAAGAATAATACAAAACAAAAACCATGAATTTCCCCCCAAAACCACCCTAAACTCACCTGATCTTCTCCAAATCCCACATTTCACTCCCATTCACCATCATGACCAACCAGAACCCAACGAAACCCAATGAAGACCCCAAAACACCTCAAAACCACCCCAAAATCAACCCAGATCCTAAAAAAAAAAAATAAAAATAAAAAAATGCCATGATTTCACCACAAAAAAAAAAAAAATTAAGCTTACCTGATGTTCTCCAAAACCCACAATTTAACCTTTTCCACCACGATGACCACGGAAAACACAACGAAACCCAACGGAGACCCAAAAACACGTCAAAAACACCCCAAACAAGAACAGGATCACCCCCCAAAACGAAAGAAAACCCCAAAAAGCACGGATCCAATCCCCAAACCACCCTAAACCTACCTGATGTTCTCCAAATCCCAAGTCCACTCCCAGCCACCATAAAACCCATTACGAACTCAACGAAACGCAACGGAAACCCCAAAACACCTCAAAAACACCCCAAAAGCGTACCGGATCAGAAGAAAAAACGTGATTTAACCCCCCGAAAAAAACCCTTAAACCTACCTGATGTTTTCCTAAAGGTACAATCCACTCCCAAACACCAGAAAACGCAATTGAAACCCAACAAAACCCAACGGAGACCCCAAAACACGTCAAAAACACCCCAAAAAACAACTGGATCAGAAGAATAATACAAAACAAAAACCATGAATTTCCCCCCAAAACCACCCTAAACTCACCTGATCTTCTCCAAATCCCACATTTCACTCCCATTCACCATCATGACCAACCAGAACCCAACGAAACCCAACGAAGACCCCAAAACACCTCAAAACCACCCCAAAATCAACCCAGATCCTAAAAAAAAAACCCAACAAAATGCCATGATTTCACCCCCAAAAAACCTTAAACCTACCTGATCTTCTCCAAAACCCACAATCCACTCCTATTTAACATAATGACCAACAAGAACAAAACAAAACGCAACGGAGAACCCAAAACACGTCAAAAACACCCCAGAAAAGATCGGGACCACCCCAAAACCAGAAGAAAACCCTAAAAAAAAAAGAAATCCCCCAAAACCATAGATTCAACCCCCAAAAAACCTTAAACTCACCTGATGTTCTACAAAACCCACAATTTAATATTTTCCACCATGATGACCACGAAAAACCCAATGAAGCCCAAGGGAGACCACGTCAAAACACGTCAAAAACACCCCAAAAAAGAACAGGATAACCCCTAAAAACGAAAGAAAACCCCAAAAGCCATAGATCCACACCAAAAGTCCCCCTAAACCTACCTGATGTTCTCCAAAAGCCACAATTTACGCTTTTTCACCATGATGACCAACATGAACCAAACGAAAACCCAAAGGAGACCCCAAAACACGTCAAAAACACCCCAAAAAAGAAAGGGATCACCCCCAAAATTGGAAGAAAATCCCTCAAAACCATAGATCCACCCCAAAACAACCCTAAACCTACCTGATGTTCTTCAAAACCCACAATTTACCCTTTTCCACCATGATGACCATGGAAAACACAACGAAACCCAACGGAGACCCCAAAACAAGTCAAAAACACCCCAAACAAGAACGGGATAACCCCTAAAAACGAAAGAAAACACCAAAACCCATAGATCCACCCCAAAAGCACCCTAAACCTACCTGATGTTCTCCAAAACCAACAATTTAAACTTTTCCACCATAATGACCACGGAAAACACAACGAAACCCAACGCAGACCCCAAAACACGTCAAAAACACCCCAAACAAGAACGGCATCACCCCCAAAATTGGAAGAAAATTCACCAAAACCATAGATCCACCCCAAAACCACCCTAAACCTACCTGATAGTCTCCAAATCCCAAAGTCCACTCCCAACCACCATAAAACCCATTAGGAACTCAACGAAACGCAACGGAAACCACAAAACACCTCAAAAACACCCCAAAAAAGAACTGGATGAGAAGAAAAAACCCCAAAACTATGAATTTCCCCCCCCAAACCACCCTAAACTCACCTGATCTTCTCCAAAACCAAAATGCACTTCCATTTACCTTAACGACAGACGAGAACCCAACGAAACCCAACGGAGACCCAAAAACACGTCAAAAACACCCCAAACAAGAACAGGATCACCCCCCAAAACGAAAGAAAACCCCAAAAAGCACGGATCCAATCCCCAAACCACCCTAAACCTACCTGATGTTCTCCAAATCCCAAAGTCCACTCCCAGCCACCATAAAACCCATTACTAACTCAACGAAACGCAACGGAAACCACAAAACACCTCAAAAACACCCAAAGCCAATCGAATCAGAAGAAAAAACGTCATTTAAC
This sequence comes from Netta rufina, assembly GCF_964035555.1. NCBI lineage: Eukaryota > Metazoa > Chordata > Aves > Anseriformes > Anatidae > Netta > Netta rufina. The sequence continues at coordinate 13,143,887 of NC_140143.1, forward strand.
CAAAAAAACCCCTTAAACCTACCTGATGTTTCTCCTAAATGTACAATCCACTCCCAACCACCAGAAAACCCAATGGAAACCCAACAAAACCTAGGGAGACCCCAAAACACGTCAAAAACAGCCCAAAAAAGAACTGGATCAGAAGAATAATACAAAACAAAAACCATGAATTTCCCCCAAAACCACCCTAAACTCACCTGATCTTCTCCAAATCCCACATTTCACTCCCATTCATCATCATGACCAACCAGAACCCAACGAAACCAATGAAGACCCCCAAAACACCTCAAAACCACCCCAAAATCAACACAGATCCTAAAAAAATAAAAATAAAAATAAAAAAATGCCATGATTTCACCACAAAAAAAAAAATTAAGCCTACCTGATGTTCTCCAAAACCCACAATTTAACCTTTTCCACCACGATGACCACGGAAAACACAACGAAACCAAACGGAGACCCCAAAACACGTCAAAAACACACCATAAAAGAACAGGATAAGAAGAAAAAAACGCCAAAACTATGAATTTCCCCCCCAAACAACCCTAAACTCACCTGATCTTCTCCAAAACCAAAAATGCACTTCCATTTACCTTTAAGACAGACGAGAACCCAACGAAACCCAACGGAGACCCCAAAAAACACGTCAAAAACACCCCAAACAAGAACAGGATCACCCCCCAAAACGAAAGAAAACCCCCAAAAGCACGGATCCAATCCCCAAACCACCCTAAACCTACCTGATGTTCTCCAAATCCCAAAGTCCACTCCCAGCCACCATAAAACCCATTACGAACTCAACGAAACGCAACGGAAACCCCAAAACACCTCAAAAACACCCCAAAAGCGTACTGGATCAGAAGAAAAAACGTGATTTAACCCCCCGAAAAAACCCTTAAACCTACCTGATGTTTTCCTAAAGGTACAATCCACTCCCAAACACCAGAAAACCCAATGGAAACCCAACAAAACCTAGGGAGACCCCAAAACACGTCAAAAACAGCCCAAAAAAGAACTGGATCAGAAGAATAATACAAAACAAAAACCATGAATTTCCCCCCAAAACCACCCTAAACTCACCTGATCTTCTCCAAATCCCACATTTCACTCCCATTCACCATCATGACCAACCAGAACCCAACGAAACCCAATGAAGACCCCAAAACACCTCAAAACCACCCCAAAATCAACACAGATCCTAAAAAAAAAAAATAAAAATAAAAAAATGCCATGATTTCACCACAAAAAAAAAAAAAATTAAGCTTACCTGATGTTCTCCAAAACCCACAATTTAACCTTTTCCACCACGATGACCACGGAAAACACAACGAAACCCAACGGAGACCCAAAAACACGTCAAAAACACCCCAAACAAGAACAGGATCACCCCCCAAAACGAAAGAAAACCCCAAAAAGCACGGATCCAATCCCCAAACCACCCTAAACCTACCTGATGTTCTCCAAATCCCAAAGTCCACTCCCAGCCACCATAAAACCCATTACGAACTCAACGAAACGCAACGGAAACCCCAAAACACCTCAAAAACACCCCAAAAGCGTACCGGATCAGAAGAAAAAACGTGATTTAACCCCCCGAAAAAACCCTTAAACCTACCTGATGTTTTCCTAAAGGTACAATCCACTCCCAAACACCAGAAAACGCAATTGAAACCCAACAAAACCCAACGGAGACCCCAAAACACGTCAAAAACACCCCAAAAAACAACTGGATCAGAAGAATAATACAAAACAAAAACCATGAATTTCCCCCCAAAACCACCCTAAACTCACCTGATCTTCTCCAAATCCCACATTTCACTCCCATTCACCATCATGACCAACCAGAACCCAACGAAACCCAACGAAGACCCCAAAACACCTCAAAACCACCCCAAAATCAACCCAGATCCTAAAAAAAAACCCAACAAAATGCCATGATTTCACCCCCAAAAAACCTTAAACCTACCTGATCTTCTCCAAAACCCACAATCCACTCCTATTTAACATAATGACCAACAAGAACAAAACAAAACGCAACGGAGAACCCAAAACACGTCAAAAACACCCCAGAAAAGATCGGGACCACCCCAAAACCAGAAGAAAACCCTAAAAAAAAAAGAAATCCCCCAAAACCATAGATTCAACCCCCAAAAAAACTTAAACTCACCTGATGTTCTACAAAACCCACAATTTAATATTTTCCACCATGATGACCACGAAAAACCAATGAAGCCCAAGGGAGACCACGTCAAAACACGTCAAAAACACCCCAAAAAAGAACAGGATAACCCCTAAAAACGAAAGAAAACCCCAAAAGCCATAGATCCACACCAAAAGTCCCCCTAAACCTACCTGATGTTCTCCAAAAGCCACAATTTACGCTTTTTCACCATGATGACCACATGAACCAAACGAAAACCCAAAGGAGACCCCAAAACACGTCAAAAACACCCCAAAAAAGAAAGGGATCACCCCCAAAATTGGAAGAAAATCCTCAAAACCATAGATCCACCCCAAAACAACCCTAAACCTACCTGATGTTCTTCAAAACCCACAATTTACCCTTTTCCACCATGATGACCATGGAAAACACAACGAAACCCAACGGAGACCCCAAAACAAGTCAAAAACACCCCAAACAAGAACGGGATAACCCCTAAAAACGAAAGAAAACACCAAAACCCATAGATCCACCCCAAAAGCACCCTAAACCTACCTGATGTTCTCCAAAACCAACAATTTAAACTTTTCCACCATAATGACCACGGAAAAACACAACGAAACCCAACGCAGACCCCAAAACACGTCAAAAACACCCCAAACAAGAACGGCATCACCCCCAAAATTGGAAGAAAATTCACCAAAACCATAGATCCACCCCAAAACCACCCTAAACCTACCTGATAGTCTCCAAATCCCAAAGTCCACTCCCAACCACCATAAAACCCATTAGGAACTCAACGAAACGCAACGGAAACCACAAAACACCTCAAAAACACCCCAAAAAAGAACTGGATGAGAAGAAAAAACCCCAAAACTATGAATTTCCCCCCCCCAAACCACCCTAAACTCACCTGATCTTCTCCAAAACCAAAAATGCACTTCCATTTACCTTAACGACAGACGAGAACCCAACGAAACCCAACGGAGACCCAAAAACACGTCAAAAACACCCCAAACAAGAACAGGATCACCCCCCAAAACGAAAGAAAACCCCAAAAAGCACGGATCCAATCCCCAAACCACCCTAAACCTACCTGATGTTCTCCAAATCCCAAAGTCCACTCCCAGCCACCATAAAACCCATTACTAACTCAACGAAACGCAACGGAAACCACAAAACACCTCAAAAACACCCAAAGCCAATCGAATCAGAAGAAAAAACGTCATTTAACCAAAAAAACCCCTTAAACCTACCTGATGTTCTCCTAAATGTACAATCCACTCCCAACCACCAGAAAACCCAATGGAAACCCAACAAAACCTAGGGAGACCCCAAAACACGTCAAAAACACCCCAAAAAAGAACTGGATCAGAAGAATAATACAAAACAAAAACCATGAATTTCCCCCCAAAACCACCCTAAACTCACCTGATCTTCTCCAAATCCCACATTTCACTCCCATTCATCATCATGACCAACCAGAACCCAACGAAACCCAATGAAGACCCCAAAACACCTCAAAACCACCCCAAAATCAACACAGATCCTAAAAAAATAAAAATAAAAATAAAAAAATGCCATGATTTCACCACAAAAAAAAAAATTAAGGCCTACCTGATGTTCTCCAAAACCCACAATTTAACCTTTTCCACCACGATGACCACGGAAAACACAACGAAACCAAACGGAGACCCCAAAAACACGTCAAAAACACACCATAAAAGAACAGGATAAGAAGAAAAAACGCCAAAACTATGAATTTCCCCCCCAAACAACCCTAAACTCACCTGATCTTCTCCAAAACCAAAAATGCACTTCCATTTACCTTTAAGACAGACGAGAACCCAACGAAACCCAAGGGAGACCCCAAAACACATCAAAAACACCCCAAACAAGAAC